>NC_092326.1:15847073-16150104 GCF_036785885.1 Coffea arabica
ACTTGTGGTATGTTAATACCTGCATCTATAGTACTTGCTGCACTTGACTTTGTCTAACTTGAAATGTCTTTTGGTGTATATGGTGCATTATATTGCGTACATTTTGGCGTGACTTGTATATATATGTACACCTTTTGATCTTTTGATTATTTTGAGTTTTTCAACCCTTAGCTCGTTGATTGCAATTTCGAGGACGAAATTGTCCTAAGTGGGGGAGATTGTGAGGCCCCAGTTCGTTCTACGTTGATATATTCATTAATTGGGCGGTAACGTTTGGTTTTGGGAGTATTTCGAAAACCCTAAGTAGGGATTAAGATTTAAACCCTCAGTTCCGGTTAAGATTGAAAACCCGTTTTCCTACATTTTCTTTATTAGAAAATTCCCCAGATAATTTTTATTGAGTAACTAGAGTTTTTAGATGATTTTTCTAGGATTAGTTAGTTTTTGAGAAATTAAGAACGTATATCGGACGTGGGACCCACTAGTGCGAAAAGTTCGAAAAAATTCGGCCGATTAGGTTAAGTTTCGGATACTGGGTTTAATTTACCGGGTGTTAAGAGATAAGTAGAGATTGCAATTTGGATTGATATGAGAGAGAAAAGTTAGGTGGATATTTAATAAAAGGTGACAAGTGTCACCATAAGATTTAATCTTACCATAAGACCACTATTCACCTTTTTCTATTTTGACCAAATGAATCACCAAAAATAACCAAAAATTCCTCATTCTTTTCTCCCTCTTGGCCGACTCTCTCTCCAAGCAAAAGAAGAAAAACCTCTCTCAATTCCTTGCTCTAATCTTGCCCAAATCAACAACTTAACCGTTTAATCTTGAACTTACTCCATAAAACCTCTCCTATTAGTGTTAGTAAGTTGTTTAGTGAAGCTTTTTGGAAGAGCTAAGGTGACCAACATCTTCCTCTCTCTTGTTTCTTGGTAAGTGAGGCTTGAACCACCCTACTACACCTAATGATGCTTATGTTATGCTTATTGGTGATTCAAGTGCTGAAATTTCTGGTTTTTATTTTGGTTTGGAGTGATTTGGTGAAGTTTTCTATTTTATGATGATTTTTCTGGTTTAATTGGATTATGATGGTGTGGTTGTTTATGATGATTGGAAATGGTATATAATGATTCTAGAGGGTGGAAAAAGTGGAAGATTTCAAGTAATTTCTGTTTTGGAAGAAATCTGGAAAAATTAGGGTTCTTGGTTCTTCATTCTGTCCGAAAATTTTGGTCATAGATAGAGGCCGAATTGGCCTTGGCTTGAAACATGAAAGTTGTAGGTAATGACATTTTATAGGTGCCTGTAAAATTTCAGGTCAATCGGAGTAGCGTAGAGTGAGAAAAGTCGAATTTACCCTTGCTATTCTGGTTTTGGCCGAATGTAAGAACTGCGATTGTAATTGGTTGTTTTGGTTGGGATTGCTTCTGAATTGGTTGTTATGGTCTTCTGATGAAATGTAGCCTTAAATCTTAGCTTTCATATGGCTTTGGAATCTCGGAATTTGGACTTAGGTAGCCTGTTTTATGATGTTTGTGCTAGAATACATTTTGTGAATCTGTTTTTGCGATGCTGGTGTAGTATCTTGCATTTTTGATCTAGTTACACTCGAAACTGGATTGAGTGGCCTTCTTGAACATTGTAGCCTCTTAGGTCCTGAATCTAATTGTAAAATTTCAGGTCAAACGGATTAGTGTATCCTGAGTTATGGACAAAACCATCAGGCCTGTTTTAGACGTTCGTTTGTGTACGTTTTGAATTTCAGTTTCTGACCGTGGGTTTTACCGTATTGATCCCATTCGATCTGGGTGTCGACTCCTTCATAAGAAATTTAGATCTTGGTCTCAGCTTCGAAACGTTATAAAGTACGTTGGAATCCGAGTTCCGTAGCTTCTGTTATGACCCAAACAATATAGATCGTCAGAACTGCCTTGTATCTGGACAGTTCTGACGGGTATTTTGGCACTCGATTTTCGTTCTATTCTGAGTGGATTCAGATCTTGGCCAAAACATCAAAGTTTTAACCTTATGTTTCAGCTTTCTAACGCCTCTGGAATTTCTTGATTTCGATTTCTGAGCCGTGAGTTACGGCCTTGCAAACAGGGCCTGTTTGGTAAACCGCAATGAAACAGCTGGCACTGTTTCGTGCATTTTTGACCTATACCTATTGAGATCTGGGTTGAGATACCTAAATTAAAGTTGTAGCTCTTCCTTTTAGCTTCGAAACGGTGTCTCACCCACCTTGATCCGACACTCCTAGCCTAACTTTTGACCAAAACGGTTTGAGATGGCAGATCTGGCCGTCCCGTTTGCCGTTTCCGCACTGGCGCGTGCCAATTTTGCCGTTTTGCTTGTTTTAAGTACGTTAGTGGCCGTTTGTGATATATTATGACACAATCTTCTATTTCAGACAGTGGTGAGCTAGGCGGAGCCGGTGGGGCCCACTACTAGCGAACACGCGCGAAGCGATTTTGCTTTAGTACTACTTTTGTATTTTGGGTAAGTATTCAGGCCAGTTTGGTGTGTTTTCTTTGCTATGTGTTTGAGATATGTGAAAAGGGCACTTAGGCGAGGGTGTACTTTATCGCACTCGACCTAAACCCTAATTTGAATGTATAATTGTACTTGGCATATGTATATGAACCTTTTGGAACCAAAACCCTTGAGCTTGCGGCTCGGGGCGACTTTCGAATAAAGTTTGTGAAGTTTGCAAAGTTTGTGATTTTGAATAATTTTATGAAGTTTGTGAGTTTGGGGCGAACTCTTGACCTGGTTGGACTATTCGAGCCGGTTCGGGCTTGGTCGAAGGCAGTCCAACTTAGTCTGAGGTCACCAAGTTTGTAGGTTCATGTTATGAACCAATTTTGTGAATCCGGTTCACCGAGAAGGTGACCAAGTTTGTGACCCGAGCTTGTGACTCAAGCTCAAGTTTGTGATTTCGTTCGCCCGGGCAAGTTTGTGAGGTGACTGGCCAGTGAGGGTGATAAGGTGTCGGTGGGTGCACAAGTGAAGTTCTACGGACTATTATTTGTGGTCGACGGAGTGTCGGCAGGAGATCATGCATGGCACATGAATTGGCTTTGGAGCCACCCGTATCCTTATTATATGATGTTGTTCTTTTCTGCTTTTGCTTTACTCTTATTGTGTAACTGTTACGTGAAATTTATGCTTTCGCCCCTGTTTACTTACTAAGCATATAGCTTACCCCATTCCTTTTGTTTTCCTTAGCTGGGGCTGACGCGGGGACTTTTGGCTCGTATACTAGTATAGTTAGTTTGGCTTGTAATAGTTGAACAGTTAGGATGTTTGTTTTTGTTTTGGTGGTTTGACTCGATACTTTTGGAGAATGTAATTATAACTCTTTTGGGATTGTATATATTGTATTTAGTGCTCTTTCGAACTTTAAGTTTTGAGTTCTGGCGCGAGCTAGGCAGGCGGCCCGCCGATACCCTTGGGTTCGCCCTTGGGAGAAGTGGGGTCGTCACAGTTGGTATCAGAGCTTAGGCTTCAGATCTCTGTAGTGTATCCTAGGCTGAAAGTTTAGGATGCCGGAATGTGGGATTTGATTTTATTTGAAAGTTAAGCAATTGAGGGATAAAACCTATAGCTGCTTCGCGGGGTGAGCCTGGATGAAGTGGTGAATAAGTATGAAGGACTAGATGCTCGGTCAAGCATGAGTTATGGATCATAAATGTTATAGGCCTTAAATCTTTCTCATGGTATCTGAGGACCATAGGTAGGTTCGTCAGGTAGGAATTTCGATTGTAGATAGTTTACTCTTGGGACTGCAGCTTGAGATGTGAATTATCTTATTTCGGATTCTTGTGCCTGAGTACTCCAGAGTTGAGGCACTGCTAAGTACTTGAGATTTGCATTTTGGGGAACATGAACAAGCTTTGTCTGGCTAGAGTGAGTACAAGAGATCAACGGGCACTTTGGGAAGTGGAGTAAGAAACCGGACGAGTGTGGTTTTCACTGAGTGTGGGACGACAAGTCGCGTTTCTTTCATTTGCCCTTGTATTGTCCCTACATGTCATTTACTTGTGGTATGTTAATACCTGCATCTATAGTACTTGCTGCACTTGACTTTGTCTAACTTGAAATGTCTCTTGGTGTATATGGTGCATTATATTGCGTACATTTTGGCGTGACTTGTATATATATGTACACCTTTTGATCTTTTGATTATTTTGAGTTTTTCAACCCTTAGCTCGTTGATTGCAATTTCGAGGACGAAATTGTCCTAAGTGGGGGAGATTGTGAGGCCCCAGTTCGTTCTACGTTGATATATTCATTAATTGGGCGGTAACGTTTGGTTTTGGGAGTATTTCGAAAACCCTAAGTAGGGATTAAGATTTAAACCCTCAGTTCCGGTTAAGATTGAAAACCCGTTTTCCTACATTTTCTTTATTTGAAAATTCCCCAGATAATTTTTATTGAGTAACTAGAGTTTTTAGATGATTTTTCTAGGATTAGTTAATTTTTGAGAAATTAAGAACGTATATCGGACGTGGGACCCACTAGTGCGAAAAGTTCGAAAAAATTCGGCCGATTAGGTTAAGTTTCGGATACTGGGTTTAATTTACCGGGTGTTAAGAGATAAGTAGAGATTGCAATTTGGATTGATATGAGAGAGAAAAGTTAGGTGGATATTTAATAAAAGGTGACAAGTGTCACCATAAGATTTAATCTTACCATAAGACCACTATTCACCTTTTTCTATTTTGACCAAATGAATCACCAAAAATAACCAAAAATTCCTCATTCTTTTCTCCCTCTTGGCCGACTCTCTCTCCAAGCAAAAGAAGAAAAACCTCTCTCAATTCCTTGCTCTAATCTTGCCCAAATCAACAACTTAACCGTTTAATCTTGAACTTACTCCATAAAACCTCTCCTATTAGTGTTAGTAAGTTGTTTAGTGAAGCTTTTTGGAAGAGCTAAGGTGACCAACATCTTCCTCTCTCTTGTTTCTTGGTAAGTGAGGCTTGAACCACCCTACTACACCTAATGATGCTTATGTTATGCTTATTGGTGATTCAAGTGCTGAAATTTCTGGTTTTTATCTTGGTTTGGAGTGATTTGGTGAAGTTTTCTATTTTATGATGATTTTTCTGGTTTAATTGGATTATGATGGTGTGGTTGTTTATGATGATTGGAAATGGTATATAATGATTCTAGAGGGTGGAAAAAGTGGAAGATTTCAAGTAATTTCTGTTTTGGAAGAAATCTGGAAAAATTAGGGTTCTTGGTTCTTCATTCTGTCCGAAAATTTTGGTCATAGATAGAGGCCGAATTGGTCTTGGCTTGAAACATGAAAGTTGTAGGTAATGACATTTTATAGGTGCCTGTAAAATTTCAGGTCAATCGGAGTAGCGTAGAGTAAGAAAAGTCGAATTTACCCTTGCTATTCTGGTTTTGGCCGAATGTAAGAACTGCGATTGTAATTGGTTGTTTTGGTTGGGATTGCTTCTGAATTGGTTGTTATGGTCTTCTGATGAAATGTAGCCTTAAATCTTAGCTTTCATATGGCTTTGGAATCTCGGAATTTGGACTTAGGTAGCCTGTTTTATGATGTTTGTGCTAGAATACATTTTGTGAATCTGTTTTTGCGATGCTGGTGTAGTATCTTGCATTTTTGACCTAGTTACACTCGAAACTGGATTGAGTGGCCTTCTTCAACATTGTAGCCTCTTAGGTCCTGAATCTAATTGTAAAATTTCAGGTCAAACGGATTAGTGTATCATGAGTTATGGACAAAACCATCAGGCCTGTTTTAGACGTTCGTTTGTGTACGTTTTGAATTTCAGTTTCTGACCGTGGGTTTTACCGTATTGATCCCATTCGATCTGGGTGTCGACTCCTTCATAAGAAATTTAGATCTTGGTCTCAGCTTCGAAACGGTATAAAGTACGTTAGAATCCGAGTTCCGTAGCTTCTGTTATGACCCAAACAATATAGATCGTCAGAACTGCCTTGTATCTGGACAGTTCTGACGGGTATTTTGGCACTCGATTTTCGTTCTATTCTGAGTGGATTCAGATCTTGGCCAAAACATCAAAGTTTTAACCTTATGTTTCAGCTTTCTAACGCCTCTGGAATTTCTTGATTTCGATTTCTGAGCCGTGAGTTACGGCCTTGCAAACAGGGCCTGTTTGGTAAACCGCAATGAAACAGCTGGCACTGTTTCGTGCATTTTTGACCTATACCTATTGAGATCTGGGTTGAGATACCTAAATTAAAGTTGTAGCTCTTCCTTTTAGCTTCGAAACGGTGTCTCACCCACCTTGATCCGACACTCCTAGCCTAACTTTTGACCAAAACGGTTTGAGATGGCAGATCTGGCCGTCCCGTTTGCCGTTTCCGCACTGGCGCGTGCCAATTTTGCCGTTTTGCTTGTTTTAAGTACGTTAGTGGCCGTTTGTGATATATTATGACACAATCTTCTATTTCAGACAGTGGTGAGCTAGGCGGAGCCGGTGGGGCCCACTACTAGCGAACACGCGCGAAGCGATTTTGCTTTAGTACTACTTTTGTATTTTGGGTAAGTATTCAGGCCAGTTTGGTGTGTTTTCTTTGCTATGTGTTTGATATATGTGAAAAGGGCACTTAGGCGAGGGTGTACTTTATCGCACTCGACCTAAACCCTAATTTGAATGTATAATTGTACTTGGCATATGTATATGAACCTTTTGGAACCAAAACCCTTGAGCTTGCGGCTCGGGGCGACTTTCGAATAAAGTTTGTGAAGTTTGCAAAGTTTGTGATTTTGAATAATTTTATGAAGTTTGTGAGTTTGGGGCGAACTCTTGACCTGGTTGGACTATTCGAGCCGGTTCGGGCTTGGTCGAAGGCAGTCCAACTTAGTCTGAGGTCACCAAGTTTGTAGGTTCATGTTATGAACCAATTTTGTGAATCCGGTTCACCGAGAAGGTGACCAAGTTTGTGACCCGAGCTTGTGACTCAAGCTCAAGTTTGTGATTTCGTTCACCCGGGCAAGTTTGTGAGGTGACTGGCCAGTGAGGGTGATAAGGTGTCGGTGGGTGCACAAGTGAAGTTCTACGGACTATTATTTGTGGTCGACGGAGTGTCGGCAGGAGATCATGCATGGCACATGAATTGGCTTTGGAGCCACCCGTATCCTTATTATATGATGTTGTTCTTTTCTGCTTTTGCTTTACTCTTATTGTGTAACTGTTACGTGAAATTTATGCTTTCGCCCCTATTTACTTACTAAGCATATAGCTTACCCCATTCCTTTTGTTTTCCTTAGCAGGGGCCGACGCGGGGACTTTTGGCTCGTATACTAGTATAGTTAGTTTGGCTTGTAATAGTTGAACAGTTAGGATGTTTGTTTTTGTTTTGGTGGTTTGACTCGATACTTTTGGAGAATGTAATTATAACTCTTTTGGGATTGTATATATTGTATTTAGTGCTCTTTCGAACTTTAAGTTTTGAGTCCTGGCGCGAGCTAGGCAGGCGGCCCGCCGATACCCTTGGGTTCGCCCTTGGGAGAAGTGGGGTCGTCACATCTTGAATTAGCCATAATTTTTTACCAAAAGAAATAAGAGAAAACACTAGGAAAGCCAAGTGTCGTGAACCCGTTGGAAGTTGGACTTGACCAAGTCTTACTTAACTTTACTAAAAGCAACAATTGACCAAATCATCTTCATATTTTCCTTGTAGTGGCCGGCTGTTTGGAGGAAAAAAAACAAGAGAGAAGAAGGAAAATACAAAAGCAAGGAAGAGAGGTTGGATATTGGACCTTTGACCAAGACTAGTTTAGTCTTTGTCTTAGAAGCAAATTTGACCACAACACTTCATTCCTTTCTTATCTTTTGACCGAACCATAGGGAGTACAAAACCTCTTCATTCTTCCCTTGAAGCTGACCAAACCTCAATAGGAGCAAAACCAAGCAATCTAAGTTCATTTTCCCTTTGATTTCCTTCACCAAATCTTGAGAGATTTCTTTTAAATACCAAAATTTATTCCCATTAACTTTGCATCTAAGGTGATAGCAAGTTAAGAGTGGAGTGTTTTGAGAAGAAAAGGGTTTGCTTGCTTGTTTTCAAGGTGTTGGAAGGTATAATCATTAGAAACTCCTTTTGTTCTTTAATTTTGTGATTAAGTTGTTGGATAACTTGATTTTGATTGATTTTATGGAGATTCTTGCAATTTTAGGGTTGAGATGATAAATTTCAGCTTTATCGATAATTTTCCAGATTTTATATGAGCTATTTCATCTTTGATTTGGCATGTATATGATTTATAGAAGCTAGTTTAGTGTTAAGGAGAAATTTCCAGCTTTGATGATGAAATGCACTGTTTTGACCAGTTCTATTCGTGTATGATGGAGGCCGAATTAGGCTTAGGCTAAAACATGAAAGTTGTAGGAAATGTTGTTTTGTAGCTTCTTGTAAAATATCAGCTTGGTTTGAGAACTATATCATGTGAAATGTTCAAAATACCCCTGACAGCCAAAAGCTTCATTGTTGCGGACAGTGTTGTGATTTCATACTTTTGGCTTCATTTTTCATCTTGATCTGTATCAAATCAGCCTTTGGCCAAACCATGAAACTTTTAGTCCTATGGTTCAGCTTTCCAATGCAACTGAAAACACCTCAAACGGAATTGTGTAGCCTGAGTTATTGTCATTTGACAACCGTACAGACAAGGACATTCAGGTTCTGTAATCTGTAATTTCGACCTGGATCAATTGTGAACTGGGTTAAGTTGTCTTCATGAAAGTTGTAACCCTTTGTCTTAGCTTTGAAATGGTATAAAGGTCACACCAATCCGATAAACATAACTCTAGTTGTGACCAAAATGTTATAAGATGTCGAATCTGCCATTTAGTCTTTTGCCTTCAAAACTTGATTTCCGATTAGATTATTATACTTGTGTTGTATGTGGATGATTTTGAGCCTATTGAATGGCTATTATGATGAGATTAATTGTATATGTTTTGGGGCTGAATTGAGAAAAGAATAATGAAGCCATAAATGGCTGGAAATAGGTAAACACAAAGGGCGTGCTGCCCAAATTTACACTCGAGGGTTAGGTAGAGGTACTCGCGACTTGAGTACGAATTCAGGAATGAATCTTACTTGAATTGTCTAGGGTATTCAAGTTCGCTTTCATAGAGGTATATAAGTTAGTATTCGGACAAAACTTGTATCCTTGGAAAAATGAAATTTACGACTAATAGAAATACGTTTGCCATATTCCTTCGACTCAAATGGTATTTCAAAGTATAATTGTTTCAAAGTTTTAAAAGCGAGCATAAGTTTTACGAATACTCTCTAAATGAGTTTCAATTACTTGATTCTCGTTAAACAAAACGTTTAAGTTTCGAACCTTAGTTACTTTCAAAAGCTCTTAAACAATGTTTTATCACAGATTTGGACTTCACACACGGAGTAATACCCGAACGTAACCTATAAAGGCACCGTATCTTTTGGTGAGTGCTTTCAAATATCTGGTTGAACTGGACACTTGTTTTCAATAGTTGACCAATGTGATTTAATGATATGTAATTTGTTTGATCGGGTAAGAGTGAACTTTATCGCACTTGCCCTAATATAATATATACTTACTTATTGTTGCAATTGACTTGATATATTTGTACTTGACTTGTAAGTGCTGAGCGGCAGCATGTACCACACTCAATGTGAGTGGGAGATGCCTCCCCGTCTCCGTACTTTTATTTTGATTCAATTGATTGGAGATGATATCTCATCGACTTCTTGGGGACCCAAACCCCACTGGCTAGTTAATCGAGTCGAGCCTGCAAGGGATTGGTCGATTAGATAACGAACCATAGGTATCTAGTGTTGTCGAGTGGAGTGTTATCTCCTCGACTAATTGGTATAGTCGAGTATTACCACCAGTGTTTATCTTGGAGTTTGGGCCTGGTAAGGGGTTTGGATGGTGGACGGAGAGTAGTTTAAGTGGTGCTCTACTGGATTGGTTACTTACTTGAAAGTTGACGGAGTGTCAACTATTACGTGATCAAGCTCTAGTGATGCAATGGAATTTGGCTCCTGAGAGTCATCCGTATCCTTATACTTTGGAATGATTAGTATTTATCGTGTTATTGTTTCGTTTTAAAAGAAAAGAATTTTACACTCGTTCATTTTGAGATTTGCTACCTGAAGTGTTGATGCTACTTTTATACACTTGTTATGCTCGCTATTTTGCTACGTGATACTTGCACTTTTAAATAATGGTCAACTTGTTATTTGAAACCTCACTGGGCTTTTAACTCATTTCTTACCATTTGTTTTCCTTACAGAGGGTACGAGCGAGGCGTGAGACTGGTACAGACTAGCATAGTCTAGTTGTTTTTGAATTTTGTAATTGTACTCGCACTAGTCGCTCGATTAGGATTGAATATATTGAGAACTTAAATCTTTTGATGTATTTAGGATTGTATGGGTGGTTGAGATAGAAATGAATGTAGTTGTATGTGCCAAATCTGGGAACTGTTATTTCATTTATTATTGAGGTTGTATCCTATTTTATTTAAGGTGAGTGTGTGAGTCCTGACGAGAGCTGGGCAGGCGGTCCACTAAACCCTAGGATACGTCCCAAGGGGAGGTGGGGCCGTCACAGATGGTATCAGAGCTCTTATCGAGCTTGTGCCGGGAGAGGGTTCTCAGACTGTGGGGATTGGCTTATTAAGTGTGGAAAAAATGTCTATTGTTGGGGACATTAGATATGTATATTGGGTAGAAATCTCAAAAGTGGTTGATTTCCTCTTGAACTTGGCCAGTTCGAGTGGTGAATTATCACATTTTTGGATTCTTGTACCCGAGTACCAAAGAGTGATACCTTTATGATAAATCGATATTTCGAGTACTATTAGGATAAGTTTGGATGGTGAAAGATAAGGCACATGAAATATGAATAATCTGGACTTGAGATATTGAAGATGTTAGTGAGATGTGGAACCCTTATGATTCACATGTACGATAGTTTTGATTAAGTGTAGTTCTTGAGCAATATCTAGGGTTAATGTCCCATAGGATATGTGAATTACCACGCTATGTATATAAATAAAGTGTGTTTTTCTCTATGTTTTATGATTTGACAATGCTTTTATCGAACTTTATAGTTAATTTATTTTGCTTATACTTATATAGGCTATTGTTCAAAAGAGGTATGGAGGGTAGGTGGAGTCAAGGACGTGGAATGTGACAGCTCCACCTCTCCCTAGGGCGAACCCTAGGGTATCAGCGGACTGCCTGCCCAGCTCTCGCCGGGGCTCAGTCGATCAAAGTACTAATAACTCAAATGAAGCAGAGGAAATATCTTCCATGCTTTGGAGCGTAACCCTAAATAAAACATAATCACTTCACTAACAATCCAAAAGCTTAGTATACATATTGCCAAATGTCAACTTACCACTCCACACATAAACTTACATAACATGAGTCGAACTTATAGGTTTAAACTTACAGGAGTCAAAAGTAAGGTCTACTTAAGCAAAATGTTATAATCTCAAATACCAGTCCAAAACAATGTAAAGCTAAGAAAGCTCTTGATCAAATCCATCCCAGATCTGTTAAGGAAAACAAAGGGAATGGGGTGAGCTAAAGCTCAGTGAGGTTCCAAGTAAAACAAGTAAGCACATAACCAAATAAGAGCACAGAAATAATAAATATCACACAGTAGGATAACAGTTTAATCACAGTTCAATTCAAGGATACGGGTGGCTTTCAAAAGCCAAAGATCCACTTGAGCTTGATCATAATTGCCTCCTGTTGACACTCCGTCAACATTTGTATGCACAGTATAAAAGGGTCCGTAGAACACCACTTTCACCAGTTTCCGTCCACCAATCTACCCCCCACCGGGCCCGCACTCCATAAACAGTAGTTTGGTAATACTCGAGTATACCAGGAATTCGAGTTCCAATGCTCAAGGATTCCAATGAAACAGTATCAAGCCGAGGATTTTATCACTGGTGGTGCTGGACAACACAACAAACAAGCACAACGGCTATGCTTCACCAAGAACCTCCAAGCAAGATTCAATTTCCAGTGAACAATAAACAGTCCTCAAGGTTTATCGGCCTTCTCGACCAAGCCCTTGCTGGCTCGACACAACCGACTCACCTATGAGGTTGGGTACCCAAACAGTAACAGTAGTTGAAGGGATATCACCCTAACAACTCATTCATAGTCACAATTAAAATTTCACATCACAATGTAACAATATATATAGCCTCAGTGGAAATCAAGGAAGGTCGAGTGCGATAAAGTACACACTCGCTTCCAACTTTAATTAAAACAGTGTTTGGCTCAGTCAATAGCACATCAAGGTTTTCACATATACAAGTATCCCACATAACAAGTAGCAGGTCGTGGAACACTCACCTGTCAAACAAAAGTCATTATCAACTTCAAATGATTCAGTTTCAGTCACCTTCGTTTCCCGATCCCAGGGCAACGAATGAAAACGATAACAATAAGATTCGTTTCTCACTAAATTATAGGTTCATGAAAAAGCTAAGTAACTAAAGTAATCTACTTAATCCTTCATGTAAATGAGGTCCAAAGTATAGTAAAAATTCATGAAAATACATGTTTAGTGTTCATATGATTGCTTGGTAAGGAAAGGTTTCATTTAAATTCAAAGGTTTCATTTTCGGTTTGAACAGTGTCGGCCGGCCAGTCTCGGGAAAATGGTCACGGCTTATTGTAGGAGAGTCGGAATTAGGTTTTGTCAGTTGCGTTGAAAACTAGGTTCATAAGGGTAAATTTGTCTAGAAGAAACCATTTCCAAAATCCCAACATAAGTGGCTCCAAATTAAGAAACCAAATGAAATTTTTGGACTGCCACGGATGAACAGTACCGCCCAGGCAGCCAAATTCCACGACTCGGCACGGATCGCTCAAGACGAATCAGAAAATGAGCTTGGTACCGTTTTAAAGCTCTAAGAGTCTACTTTCAAATGTCACAAACGGCACTCAATTCCGATCAGTGAGTAAAACGTTATGGCCTTTACAAGATTGCTGGACAGAAAATTCTGGACCTTGTCCAGTTTTGTTCCTTTGCTTGTAACTCAAAATTTACTCAACCAAATTGGCTAATTTTTTGTAGACAACCTACACACACATAACCCAACATATATCACTCACTTTTTTAGCCAAAATATGCATGAAACATCAAGGCAAAAACCGGACAGCAACCCCTAAAATTTCGGTCAGCACACTTGAAATTTTCCAACTTTCACTCTTCTCATTATTTTCACCTTTGGCACATATCAAGTATTAAATCTAACTAAATAGGGCTTTAAAACATACCAATACTTCATAAATACACATGAATAAGGGATGGACATTTCATCAAACACTTGGTGCGCATAATAACAATTCCTCCACTACTCGTTCAATTCAAGGGGTTAACTTCCAATTCCAACCACAATAACTTGCAATTCATGATTAGAGCTTATAGTAGATAATCTAACACATAAAAACCCCAAATTAAAGAATACTTACCTTACTTACAAGGTGTTCAAATCACCAAGAAATCCACCAAGTAGAAGCCCCAAGGTTGGAATTCAACACCAAAAACAAAGAAAGCTTCCTTGCAAACCCTAAATTCTTCTCTTGAATTTTGGTCTTTGATTTGTTTAGGTAAGAAAACCTGATTTGGGAGCTCTCTCTCTCTCTCTTCCTTGAGCTGAAATTCAGCCAACACTAAAGAAAAAAAAAAAGGCTTTGGCTAGTTTAAATAATCTTCTAATCTTGGTTCCAACAAGATACTTGGCTAAGGTTTTGCCACATGTCCACTTACTTGTCCTATTCTTTCTTAATCTTTGACTAATGGTGTCTTAACCTTTCCAAATGCACCAATCATTCTTTAACACTTCTAACTAACCTTTCCAAGTGTACCAATCATTCTTTAACACCTCTAACTAACCTTTCCAAGTGTACCAATCATTCTTTAACACCTATAATCCTACATGTAAGATCTCTACCACTAATATAAAGACACTTGGTAAAATGCAAGTGGTGTATAATTAAAATCAACTCAAGAAAAATTGTTTTATTACAAGTAAAAAGGAATGAAGTGTAATGCATGAAAATTATTGTAACACCTAGAAAATATAATGTAAGGACATATAATATATGATTTAAATCCTAGGATAAAGCTAGCATAAGGCAAATAATTTGGGGAAATTGTATTTTAAAGTGAGAGTCAATACAAGGGATTTGTTGTAACACATTGTAAAATATAATGTTAGGGCATGTAAGAGGTGGTTTAAATCTTGGTGCAAGGCCTGTAGTTTGGGAAAATTATATTTTAAAATGAGGGTTCTCACACTCTCTCCCCCTTAAAGAATTTCGCCCTCGAAATTCTCAGCTTGATTTCTGAATAGTTCAAAATATTTTCGGTGAATATCCTTTTTAACTCTCTCGAGTCCTGTGAGCACATGCTTTAGTAAAAGACCAACAATACAAAGCCACATTATGTAGGAATTGAGGCTCCAAATCTTTATTTAGAACATGTATCAATTTATAAGTTTCATACTCGTATAACCTATCAAAATATAATACTAGCTTGTTCCAATCGAGGAATAATCTTCATGTCCTTACTAATCAATGTTGCAAAAGTCATTTAGAGCAGAAAAGTATCACTTATAGCCAAACGTTTGGGGAAAGTAGAAAAGACGTTCAAAATGTAAAGTTGTAAACTGTCTGACCTTTTGACCTAAAATGATTTGAAGAACTCAGTTTCCTTTTATTTAAGCCTCAATCCACTCATAAACCAACCTCAAAATAGTTTACCAACTCCAATCTTAAAGTTGGAAATGTAAGTAGGAATAATCCTAGGAAAATAGGAATTTTCCAGTGTTACGTGATCTCATTTAAAATCATATCTCGAGATTCTTATGTCCAAAACTTATAAACTTTATACCGTCGGAATATAGATTCAAATTTTTACAACTTTCTAGAAGGTACCATTGTAAGATCCAATCCACAAGTCAGTCAAATTCCAACCTAAAGTTGCTGCTTCACCCAGTAACAGACAGAACAGGTATACAATTTCAGTCAACTTTGAAAAATCGTAGATATTCATGGGAATTGAAAAAAATACTGATATTCTGAACCTAGTTTCAAACATAATAAACGAAACTCGATTTTAACTTTTCTACATCAAGATATAACGGATTTCGTAAAACTTTCCAAGGTTCCCCACGAAAAAATTTTCAGCGGCACTTCCTTTGTGTTTACTAACTTTTCTAGCCCATTCAAGGCTTTATTCTTCCCATGAAATAGTTTCAACTCAAGCATATAAATATCAAGCCAACAACTCACTACATCAAGCATATAACTGTCACCTATTCAAGTTAGAAAAGGAAACCCTAAGCTGAAATTCCTAATCACAAGCTGGAAGTTTCTTTAGGCAAGTCAAACTAGCATATAAAGATATTTCACATAGCAAAGCTACCAAACCATGGCCAACACTTAAGTATCATGTGTGGACAGAAAAGTACCATAAAACTGAAAATTTCACGACACAACTCCAAACCATGATATTTTCTCATAAAACAACCGAAATTGAAACCCTAAACCTCCAGTTTGCATATATTTAAAGTAGAGGTAAGTTTATTGTCAAGGTTACCCTGTAACCTCAAGAAAGATGAAAATTTAGAGCTTCTTCCTCCAAAATCACTCTACCAACACCTTGAAATCTACCTTAGTTATCATTTCTATAGAGTAGTTTGCAAATTAGTTGGTTAAAACTCAAAATTCAAGTACAAATTTGAGGTTAGAGTTGAAGGTCTCTCTTTGGTTTTTCTTCTCCATTTGTTCGCCCAAGCAAGAGGAAAAGGAAAACAATTTGGTCAACTTTTTGATTTAGTCGAGGTGAAGAATATGACAAAAACTTTAATCCTGATAAAAGAAGAGTTAAAACTTGGCTACTATTCTTGCTAGCTCTCAAACCCATACACTATCCATTGAATAATTTCTTCCTTTCGAATGACAAACGAAAAATTTTCGCTTAACTTAAAGACTAAAATATAGCGATAGATTCATGGGCAAGGATCCAATACTGCCCAACCACCAATTTTTAATGGCACTTAGTAAAATAACAGGTACCAAGTTCACTGTTCCTAACGAGAATACGGCTTACTACATAAAATTTTCACTACACATAGTTCAATGATTACAACTATTTCAGGCAAAATCTCACTAAATGGCTAACTTTGACTAGGAATGTCTTAAGATGCTATTCGATTAGGCAAATGCACTAATTCAAACTCATTCCGCACCTCTTCTAGAATCCCTTCGTATTTCTTTTTCAATTCTATGTTCTGGTGCAGTGGTTCAATTTTCTCCAAGTATTCTTGTTCCCATCATCCTTCTCAGTACTCAGCTAATCTCTTCTGGAACTCTACTTCCATTCGAATAATCTCTATTTCCTTATGCAGACCAGTCATATTTGTCATCTCACCGATTCACTTAACTCGATGATAGCTTGCCAGGCAAACCAAAGGAGCAGAATAAGTAACTATTTACAATTGGAAACTCTAGTCATATAACTTTTGAGCTCATTCACTTCCAATCTAACCACGAGGAATTAAACTTAGCTATTCTCAAATGAGATAAACAAGGAAGTAGAATACAGGTAGGGCAACATCTCAAAATATTATGCCACTCATTCTTATTTGGGGAGTTTAACATAAGGAGTATTCTTATCACTTATGTACATAATGAAATCCTAAAGTGTACTTCGTATCTCAAAAGTTTCACACCCTATCTCAAGCTTTTGTATACAGGTATAGAATCCAATTCTTTTCTCAAATCCCCATGCATAATTCCAAAACTCACGATCTCACCACGATAATAATCGAGTCAAGTCCATACTTAGACATTAGTGGATAGTTGTTAAGGAAGTATAGGAAAGAATATCACAAGAGGGGTAGAAATATCCATATAGTTGCAATCAAACCACCTCATATTCAAAATAAACACTTATCAAGTCTTCACAGTCATAGGAGAAGGAAATAGGTCTTCAGTGCAAATCTCTCGACGTACACTATAATTTAGCCACCGTCTATAGAAACTCTAACAGACTATTTCTAGATTAGTCCATGATAACTTCCGAGATCCATCCCCTCAATCAGTCCATTAACTAGGTCAAGTGTTATAATCTTTCGCGCCTTGACTTTTACCATTAAAATTTATCTCAAGTGCAATCAAGATACAGACCATTATTCTAGTGTTCTCCACTTTTGGTACTCAAGTATAAGAATCCACAATAAGACAATTCACAACTTGAGCCGGCCGGTCCCAAGAGTAAATCACCCGTATTAGAGATTCCTACCCGACGTACATACCTATTTCTCCCAAGGACATTGATAAGGGTTTATACTTATAACAGTCATGATTCATAGCTTACGCCCAAAAACACCGCTTGACCCCAAACTCACTCTGCGCAGGGACCACGTGAAGCAGTAAAATATCTTCCATTCTTTCAAACCAGTTCTCGACAACTTTGGAATCTGGTCCTCTAAGAAATTTAAGGGAGGCGAACTTTGGAACCGTCTCAGGGCCCTATCTTCACTTACTTCAAGGTTCCTTTACTAGTTACCCGATACTTGACCTCGATGGTCAACCAAACGGGCCAGTAAACATTAGATCAGCCATACAATTGATAGCTGTAGCTACCTGGACATTCTTCTCCACATTCGGGTCCTTGGTTCTAATTGACTACAGACCTTTATTCCTCCTCTTATTCTTGGACCTACCTAGATCCACACTCATGGCCCCTACTATACTGTCATCTAGTCTCCATTATTACTCATTAGTCTAGGGCTCTAAGTATTATAACTAATGGGTGAGTACGCGTCGATACATAACAGATACTTATTCATTCTAAAAAACTAAATAAAAGGAAAATCAGAGTCACGATAGGCGAGTAAAATGCAAAGTAATTTGAATGTGATGCCAAAATAAAGTCATAGCCAAAATCAAAAGTCAAGTCAAAGGTCAAAAGTCAAAAGTCAAAGTCAATTATCAAAGTCAACAATCAAGTATTATACATTCAAAGGCTCATAGTAGTCATTTACAAGATAGCAAGACCAAAAGTAGTAAGTACGGGCCTCAAAAGTACAGATATAGTCGTACAGTCATATTAAGCAAAAACCTAGTGCATGTAATCAAAAGAAAGCTGTACAACCACCAAGTCACTACATCCCCTATCCGTTCTATGTATAGTAGTCAAAATCACCCAAAATAGTAGCCTGGAAGTGAAGGCTTAATCCACTGCGAGACTAGCTGACCCCTTAATCTGGGCAGGTTCTGCTCCTGCCTCGCCTCCAATGTGGGAAGCCTCATCGTACACATCTCCAAGTAAGTCATTGCAAATGTTCAGAATCGATTCAACTCTATTCCTCACTTTCATTGCCCCCTTAACCATACGCTCCTGAGTTTCTCCAAACTACGCACATAGATCATCAATCCTTTCATGGCCTTCAACCATATCATACTTGTGCTCCTTAATTCAATCGGCTCGCATTTTAATAGTTTCCTTCAGTTGATTCATTTCAAATTCAAGCCTAGCGTTGTCCCTTATGGCAACCTTCTGCCCCTTCACCACGACCAAAACTATTTCATTAGGGTAGATATAAGTATGATGGCACTTGCAACGCCTGTAGCGGTTAGATGGGCTTTAATAGGCTCTAGCTTCTTCGGGCCTGATTTAATACTTAATCATCGGTAAATCCCTACAGGACGGCTCGCTAACTGGTCTATTGCTAAGGTCACTAGATCCGTCCACTCTACACGAAGTGTAGAGGAAACTTAAATACTCTTAAGGGGAAATAGTCATGCACTCCGGCCAAATAAAGCTTCAAATTAAAAATTTTTAATTCACTCCGGCCAAATCAAACCTAGGCCCTAAAATTTTTTTTTTTTCAGCCGCCACTCAACTTTCAAACCAATCACACAGTCCGGCATCCAAAACATTTAAGTCTAGGATACACTACAAAGATCTAAAGTCTAAACTCTGATACCAACTGTGACAGCTCCACCTCTCCCTAGGGCGAACCCTAGGGTATCAGTGGACTGCCTGCCCAGCTCTCGCCGGGGCTCAGTCGATCAAAGTACAAATAACTCAAATGAAGCAGAGGAAATATCTTCCATGCTTTGGAGCGTAACCCTAAATAAAACATAATCACTTCACTAACAATCCAAAAGCTTAGTATACATATAGCCAAATGTCAACTTACCACTCCACACATAAACTTACATAACATGAGTCGAACTTATAGGTTTAAACTTACAGGAGTCAAAAGTAAGGTCTACTTAAGCAAAATGTTATAATCTCAAATACCAGTCCAAAACAATGTAAAGCTAAGAAAGCTCTTGATCAAATCCATCCCAGATCTGTTAAGGAAAACAAAGGGAATGGGGTGAGCTAAAGCTCAGTGAGGTTCCAAGTAAAACAAGTAAGCACATAACCAAATAAGAGCACAGAAATAATAAATATCACACAGTAGGATAACAGTTTAATCACAGTTCAATTCAAGGATACGGGTGGCTTTCAGAAGCCAAAGATCCACTTGAGCTTGATCATAATTGCCTCCTGTTGACACTCCGTCAACATTTGTATGCACAGTATAAAAGGGTTCGTAGAACACCACTTTCACCAGTTTCCGTCCACCAATCTACCCCCCACCGGGCCCGCACTCCATAAACAGTAGTTTGGTAATACTCGAGTATACCAGGAATCCGAGTTCCAATGCTCAAGGATTCCAATGAAACAGTATCAAGCCGAGGATTTTATCACTGGTGGTGCTGGACAACACAACAAACAAGCACAACGGCTATGCTTCACCAAGAACCTCCAAGCAAGATTCAATTTCCAGTGAACAATAAACAGTCCTCAAGGTTTATCGGCCTTCTCGACCAAGCCCTTGCTGGCTCGACACAACCGACTCACCTATGAGGTTGGGTACCCAAACAGTAACAGTAGTTGAAGGGATATCACCCTAACAACTCATTCATAGTCACAATTAAAATTTCACATCACAATGTAACAATATATATAGCCTCAGTGGAAATCAAGGAAGGTCGAGTGCGATAAAGTACACACTCGCTTCCAACTTTAATTAAAACAGTGTTTGGCTCAGTCAATAGCACATCAAGGTTTTCACATATACAAGTATCCCACATAACAAGTAGCAGGTCGTGGAACACTCACCTGTCAAACAAAAGTCATTATCAACTTCAAATGATTCAGTTTCAGTCACCTTCGTTTCCCGATCCTAGGGCAACGAATGAAAACGATAACAATAAGATTCGTTTCTCACTAAATTATAGGTTCATGAAAAAGCTAAGTAACTAAAGTAATCTACTTAATCCTTCATGTAAATGAGGTCCAAAGTATAGTAAAAATTCATGAAAATACATGTTTAGTGTTCATATGATTGCTTGGTAAGGAAAGGTTTCATTTAAATTCAAAGGTTTCATTTTCGGTTTGAACAGTGTCGGCCGGCCAGTCTCGGGAAAATGGTCACGGCTTATTGTAGGAGAGTCGGAATTAGGTTTTGTCAGTTGCGTTGAAAACTAGGTTCATAAGGGTAAATTTGTCTAGAAGAAACCATTCCCAAAATCCCAACATAAGTGGCTCCAAATTAAGAAACCAAATGAAATTTTTGGACTGCCACGGATGAACAGTACCGCCCAGGCAGCCAAATTCCACGACTCGGCACGGATCGCTCAAGACGAATCAGAAAATGAGCTTGGTACCGTTTTAAAGCTCTAAGAGTCTACTTTCAAATGTCACAAACGGTACTCAATTCCGATCAGTGAGTAAAACGTTATGGCCTTTACAAGATTGCTGGACAGAAAATTCTGGACCTTGTCCAGTTTTGTTCCTTTGCTTGTAACTCAAAATTTACTCAACCAAATTGGCTAATTTTTTGTAGACAACCTACACACACATAACCCAACATATATCACTCACTTTTTTAGCCAAAATATGCATGAAACATCAAGGCAAAAACCGGACAGCAACCCCTAAAATTTCGGTCAGCACACTTGAAATTTTCCAACTTTCACTCTTCTCATTATTTTCACCTTTGGCACATATCAAGTATTAAATCTAACTAAATAGGGCTTTAAAACATACCAATACTTCATAAATACACATGAATAAGGGATGGACATTTCATCAAACACTTGGTGCGCATAATAACAATTCCTCCACTACTCGTTCAATTCAAGGGGTTAACTTCCAATTCCAACCACAATAACTTGCAATTCATGATTAGAGCTTATAGTAGATAATCTAACACATAAAAACCCCAAATTAAAGAATACTTACCTTACTTACAAGGTGTTCAAATCACCAAGAAATCCACCAAGTAGAAGCCCCAAGGTTGGAATTCAACACCGAAAACAAAGAAAGCTTCCTTGCAAACCCTAAATTCTTCTCTTGAATTTTGGTCTTTGATTTGTTTAGGTAAGAAAACCTGATTTGGGAGCTCTCTCTCTCTCTCTTCCTTGAGCTGAAATTCAGCCAACACTAAAGAAAAAAAAAAGGCTTTGGCTAGTTTAAATAATATTCTAATCTTGGTTCCAACAAGATACTTGGCTAAGGTTTTGCCACATGTCCACTTACTTGTCCTATTCTTTCTTAATCTTTGACTAATGGTGTCTTAACCTTTCCAAATGCACCAATCATTCTTTAACACTTCTAACTAACCTTTCCAAGTGCACCAATCATTCTTTAACACCTCTAACTAACCTTTCCAAGTGTACCAATCATTCTTTAACACCTATAATCCTACATGTAAGATCTCTACCACTAATATAAAGACACTTGGTAAAATGCAAGTGGTGTATAATTAAAATCAACTCAAGAAAAATTGTTTTATTACAAGTAAAAAGGAATGAAGTGTAATGCATGAAAATTATTGTAACACCTAGAAAATATAATGTAAGGACATATAATATATGATTTAAATCCTAGGATAAGGCTAGCACAAGGCAAATAATTTGGGGAAATTGTATTTTAAAGTGAGAGTCAATACAAGGGATTTGTTGTAACACATTGTAAAATATAATGTTAGGGCATGTAAGAGGTGGTTTAAATCTTGGTGCCAGGCCTGTAGTTTGGGAAAATTATATTTTAAAATGAGGGTTCTCACATGGAACTACCCAAGGACGCGGTTCTAGCAGTGGCCGTGGGGGTAGACAGGCACAAGAACTGGTGCACGAACCGAGAGAGGAAAGAGGTGAAACAGTTGAACCGCAACCTGGACCCTGAGTGGAAGGGGGGATCAGGTGGCAACTGCGATTCAACAGATGACTAATATCCTTACTCGATTGGTGGAGCAACAGGGTCAAGCCCCTGTAAATCATCCTAGGGAACCCGATATGGGGCAAGATAGGGCCCTATAGAGATTCCAAAAGTTTTTCCTTCCTAAGTTCCTGGGAGGGCCGGACCCTGAGGTAGCTGAGAGGTGATTAGAAACCATGATCAATATATTCGCTGCTTTAAATTACGTGAAGGAGAGACAGGTGCATTTTGCTATTTTCCAGTTTGAGGGACCAGCTAGAGCCTGGTGGAACGTAATTAGGGCTAAATGGGAGAGAGAGGCAACCGCATGGACCTGGTTGAATTTCGTGCGGGTGTTTAACGAAAAATACCTCCCGCTTATTGTCCAGGAGAAGAGAGAGGACGATTTTATTAAGCTCCATCAGGGAACTTTAAGTGTAGCTGAGTATGAGACTTAGTTTACAAAACTATCCAAATTTGCCCCCGAATTGATAACTATGGAGCAAAGGAGGGTAAGGAGGTTTGTGCAAGGGCTCAATGTAGAGATACAAATGGCCTTGGCGGCGGCCTAGATTAACACTTTTACGGAGGTTTTGAAAAAGGCCCAAAGAATAGAGACTGCCAGGGCACAAGTGAGAAATTTTCGTACAAAAAGGAGAGGTGTGCCTGGTGGAAGTCAAGGGCAAGGACAAGGTGATCTAGATATGCCACCCTCTAAGGTGAGTCAAGGAGTTGGTGGTGTACGAATTTCGGGGACACCCAAGGAAGTTACTTCGAGAGATATCTCACAATTAGACTAAACCTCAACCCCTCACTTATTTTGTGCATATTGTGGGAAGACTAACCATACCGAGGATAACTGCTGGAGAAAGGCTCGGAAGTGTTTAAGGTGTGGGAGTACGGAGCACTAGATTGCTAATTGCCCACTAATCAGCGATACTCAGTCGGCTGGCAAATCAAACCCGAAACCGACCAACGTGGGAGGGACCAGGTCATGTGTGACGGCCCCACCTCCCCTAGGCCGTACCCCAGGGTTCAGCGGGTCGCCTGCCCAACTCTCACCGGGACTCACTCCCTCATTACAGTCCTTAAATGAAATCGGAATAAATCACAAGAATAAATAGGGCAACAATCCAAAACTTAAAGCGGAACTTGTATACATTGCCATCCCAAAAGGGAGTATAAAGATCGAATATACAAAGGTTCTCAATTCTTCATACGTCCAGCCCGTGCCAAGCACTAGGCGAGAACCACTACAAAAGAAACAAAAGAAACAAAAGAACTAGACTGGCTACTCTATGCTCTCATCCTGCTCGCCGTCCCTTGTTAAGGAAAATAAAACTAAAGGGGTGAGCTAAAAGCTCAGTGAGGTTCCGAACACATAATCAAACAATCAATTCAAGACATTAAACATGGAGTATCAATAATTCAAGAAACATTTACAATGGAAAGCGATAGTAACACATTCATTAAAAGGATACAGGCTCACAAGGAGCAATTTGTTAGTTTGTTCATTCGTTCTCCTGACATTTCCGCTTATTCCTCCAATCGTTTGAAAATGCATTTTTGTAAATAAAATCCCTCGTTTGTTCTTTCGTTCGTTTGTTCACCCCCTTCCCCGCCGTTGGCCAGGCTCCACCCATCCAGTCATTATCCTTAGTCTTCAAACAACAACAACAAGTCATGAAGTCAAGGAGAATATAACAAACAAGGAACACTCACCTATGTACGCAAAACAACTTGCAAAATATCCTTCCAGATATTATCCTTAGTCACCGAGAAAACCTAAAATTAACGAGAAAGAATATTACAGCTCATCTAGCGCAAACAATTAGGTGAAATCAAAGAAACTCGCCAATTGATGAGTAGATCGTAATAAAAGATTTTAAAGTGAAATGAGGACATTTAGACCCGTAGACAAAATAATTAGGGTTTCATAGACCAAATGTAAAACCAAACTCAAAAGGATTATAAAATTTTCCAATGGAAACAATTGAACCAAAGACAAGTCGAAATCCAACTAGATAGGCTAAGAAATACTGTTTTCGAAATCATTTATATGGTTCAAAATCATCTCATATTCAAGTAGATATTATAAACTAAAGGTCTTAATGAAATTCATGTAAAAGGAGGACAAAGTGCCCAAGAAAACCCTAAACCACTTCTCTTTATTTGGTAAGAGTAAGTATACATTTGGAGTTTCCAATTGAAGAAGGACCATGTTTTAAGATGGAAAAACGGTCATAGTATTTGCCAAACGAAAATATACAATTTCAAATAGAAAATTAGTCTTCGAGCGAAAATTTGGGCAGCACGCCCTTTGTATTTACCTATTTTCTAGCCATTCATGGCTTCATTGTTTTCCTCAATCAATCCCAACATTACACACAACATAAACAGTCACTCAATATGCTCAAGACAATACAAGGACAAAAATTAAGCTAACAACAAGTGCGGAAACGAAGTTTACAAAAGACAGTTTTGACGGGTTTTTGCGGAATGGGCACATCCGAGGCTACGCTTATCGAATTGAGGTGAAACTTATACCATTTCGAAGCTAAGAAGGGGGATACAAGGTTGAAGAAGGCCAATTAGTCCAGTTTGCAATGTATCTAGGTCAAATTTACCAAAACAACTTCAGATTTTCTAGTTCGAAGTTCACTGTGGCAGTCCTAACTCCTTCAGTCATATCTCAAAATATACAACTCCAATTCAAATGATTCTGAAGCCATTTGAAAGCTAAGATACAAGGCTATAAGTCTTAAGAAGACATTGACAACCAAATCAGTAATATTCCTGGTCAAAACAGCCAATTACAGAAGCTAATTAGCATGTTCGGGTAGAAACAGGGCAGCAGGGGTATTTCGGTCGTTTCACAAGCTACGATGCTCCAATTGAGGTGAAACTTTGCAGGCCACTATAAAACATCATTCTCTACAACTGTGATGTTTTAACCCAAGGCTAATTCGGTCTATAACATACTCAAACAGAAACGGACAGAATTGAGGAAACTAGAAACCCTAATCTGAAATTCATGCATTCAAGTGCTAATCTTCCACAAAACAACATCTAAAACAACTAAAAACCACTAATCACCAATTAATTGAAGTAAGAGCAAGTTCTTGGCAAAATACCTTGGAAACTCAAGACAAAAATGGTAGCTTAGACTTTCCTCCTCCAAAACAACTCCACCAAAACCTTTAAGCTTTGTAGTTGAGCATTTGTATGGTGTAGTTTGTGATTTGGGTGGTTGAAACTCAAGATTTGAGCAAGAATTGAGGCTATAAAATGAAGAAATTTCCTCTCTTGTTTTGCTCCTCATATGGGTCAGCCAAGACAAGAAAAAATGGAAGAAAATTGGGTCAAAAATTGGTTTTTAGTAAAGATAAAAGTTAGGTCAATGTCCAAGAGTGAATTGGATGGTGACACTTGTCACCTTTTGGTTTATAGCTATCCCTTTGTCTCTCCAAGATTAATCCAACTAAGTAACCTCTAATTATCTCTTAACACCTTGTAAAATAAACCCTGTATACAAAACTTAACCTAATTGGCCGAATTTTACCGAACTTTCCGCACTAGTGGGTCCCACGTCCGATATACGCTCTTAATTTCTTAAAAACTAACCGATATTAGAAAAATAACTTAAAACCCCTAGTTGCTCATAAAAATTATCAAGGGAATTTTTCTAATAAAGAAAATGCATAAAAGGCATGCAAATAAATAAAATAAAGCCTAGAAAATAAGAAAATTTACGGGTTCTCACACTCTCTCCCCCTTAAGAAATTTCGTCCTTGAATTTTTTTTTTTTTTTTTATGAACGGAATCTATCAAATCTAAAGTAACCAATGGCCTGTACCTTCTACGTCCTCAGAAGAAACGAGACTCTTCATTCCAGTCCCTTCTCTAGTTGACGGTCCAGGGTCGGTCTGGGTTGGCTGCTAGGTTGCTTTCTTTTCGTGCAATAAATCCGGGCAATTAGCAATCCGATGCTCGGCGCTCCCACAGCACAGACATCTCCTCCCCTTTCTCCAATAATCCACTTCAATATGATTGGATTTTTTACAATCACCACAAATTGTCACTCTACCCGCTCCATGACCCTTCTTAGCAAATGACCTACCTCGCTTACCCTGTTCTGGCCTTTGACTCTCAAGAGATGCGCTCCTTTTCTTTGCATGGAAGGTCTTCACTTGTGGCCTTGCAATTTCTGTCCTTTGAGTTTTCTCTGGAACCCCCATAGAAGTAGTGCTTTGTGCCATTGCTAAGGCCTCCTCGGAAATCCCTTCGTATTTCCTTTTTAGCTCTAAGTTCTTGTGCAAGAGCTCAATTTTCTCTGAATACTCATGCTTCCATCGCCCTTCCCAGTATGTGGCTAGTTTCTTTTGGACTTCTATTTCGTCTCGAAGAACCGCGATTTTCTTATACATCTCAACCCAATGTGCCATCTCACAGAATTGCTGGAACTCAGATTATAGCCTGTCGGGCAAAACAATGGGTCATAATAAATTCTTGAATACTCGGTCCATGTTTTGTTCAACTGTTGTTTCCTCCCTTTCTTCTCTTGACTCTTGGCCTCGTTTTGTTCCACGGCTATGACCATGTCCGCGACTACGTCTTCCTTCCATATATATATATATATAGTTTTTCCCCTCCCTCTCTCTTTTCTTTTCAAAAGGGTACTTTAATGAATGAATACAGTAAATTGACTAAAATAACAAAATCCAACATACCAATTACACAAATAACATATCGCACATAACACGCCATATCAAAAGACGGATAAGCAAGTACACAAATACATATCAAGTTGGATAGATAACCATGTACACAAACACATATACTAACGTCAGGTGGTAGTAATATACGGGCGAACCAAAAGGAAAAGGTGAAGTCGTCCCAGTATCAGCCCGTCTGGTCTCTCACGTCACTTACTATCCAAATTAGATGTCCATTGACCTCTTGTGCTCATTCTAATCAGACAAAGCCTGTTCATGTTTCCAAAATGAAATTTCCAAGTACTTAACACCACCTCAACTTTAGAGTACTCGGGCACGAGAATCCGAAATAAGATAATTCACGTCTCGAGCTGGCCAGTCCCAAGAGTAACAATCTACAATCGAAATTCCTCCCTGACGTACCTATCTACGGTCCTCAGATACCACGGGGAAGATTTAAGGCCTATAACATTCACAATTCATAGCTGATGCCCGAACGAGCACTTAGTCCTTCATACTCATTCACCACCTAGTCCAGACTCACTCCGCGCAGAGACCACGCGAAGCAGCTACAGGTTTTATCTCTAAATTGCTTAACTTTCAAATCAAATCGAATCCCACAGTCCGGCATCCTAAACTTTAGCCTAGGATACACTATAGAGCTCTGAAGCCTAAGCTCTGATACCACCTGTGACGGCCACACCTCCCCTAGGCCGTACCCCAGGGTTCGGCGGGTCGCCTGCCCAGCTCTCGCCGGGACTCACTCCCTCATTACAGTCCTAAAATGAAATCGGAATAAATCACAAGAATAAATAGGGCAACAATCCAAAACTTAAAGCGGAACTTGTATACATTGCCATCCCAAAAGGGAGTATAAAGATCGAATATACAAAGGTTCTCAATTCTTCATACGTCCAACCCATGCCAAGTACTAGGCGAGAACCACTACAAAAGAAACAAAAGAAACAAAAGAACTACACTGGCTAGTCTATGCTCTCATCCTGCTCGCCGTCCCCTGTTAAAGAAAATAAAACTAAAGGGATGAGCTAAAAGCTCAGTGAGGTTCCGAACACATAATCAAACAATCAATTCAAGACATTAAACATGGAGTATCAATAATTCAAGAAACATTTACAATGGAGAGCGATAGTAACACATTCATTAAAAGGATACGGGCTCACAAGGAGCAATTTGTTTGTTTGTTCATTCGTTGTCCTGACATTTCCCCTTATTTCTCCAATCGTTTGAAAATGCATTTTTGTAAATAAAATCCCTCATTTGTTCTTTCGTTCGTTTGTTCACCCCCTTCCCCGCCGTTGGCCAGGCTCCACCCATCCGGTCATTATCCGGACTACAAGGTAATACTCGAGTATACCAAATTCACCTAGGGTCACCATATCGCCCGACCGAATCCGCTTCTGGCTCGAGTCGATCGGTAACGAAGGGCAGGGCCCAATTCAGCCAAAAGGCTTACATCATGCGTAACTAATGTTTCAACCATTAAATCATTGAAAATCTCACGTTTCATTTAGGTCGAGCGAGATAAAGTACACACTCGCCTAGAAAATTCGTTTTGGAAATTATTGAAAACACTTAACACATCTTCAAACAACAACAACAAGTCATGAAGTCAAGGAGAATATAACAAACAAGGAACACTCACCTATGTACGCAAAACAACTTGCAAAATATCCTTCCAGATATTATCCTTAGTCACCGAGAAAACCTAAAATTAACGAGAAAGAATATTACAGCTCATCTAGCACAAACAATTAGGTGAAATCAAAGAAACTCGCCAATTGATGAGTAGATCGTAATAAAAGATTTTAAAGTGAAATGAGAACATTTAGACCCGTAGACAAAATAATTAGGGTTTCATAGACCAAATGTAAAACCAAACTCAAAAGGATTATAAAATTTTCCAATGAAAACAATTGAACCAAAGACAAGTCGAAATCCAACTAGATAGGCTAAAAAATACTATTTTCGAAATCATTTATATGGTTCAAAATCATCTCATATTCAAGTAGATATTATAAACTAAAGGTCTTAATGAAATTCATGTAAAAGGAGGACAAAGTGCCCAAGAAAACCCTAAACCACTTCTCTTTATTTGGTAAAATTAAGTAAACATTTGGAGTTTCCAATTGAAGAAGGACCATGTTTTAAGATGGAAAAACGGTCATAGTATTTGCCAAACGAAAATATACAATTTCAAATAGAAAATTAGTCTTCGAGCGAAAATTTGGGCAGCACGCCCTTTGTATTTACCTATTTTCCAGCCATTCATGGCTTCATTGTTTTCCTCAATCAATCCCAACATTACACACAACATAAACAGTCACTCAATATGCTCAAGACAATACAAGGACAAAAATTAAGCTAACAACAAGTGCGGAAACGAAGTTTACAAAAGACAGTTTTGACGGGTTTTTGTGGAATAGGCACATCCGAGGCTACGCTTATTGGATTGGGGTGAAACTTATACCATTTTGAAGCTAAGACAGGGGGATACAAGGTTGAAGAAGGCCACTCGGTCCAGTTTGCAATGTATCTAGGTCAAATTTGCCAAAACAACTTCAGATTTTCTAGTTCGAAGTTCACTGTGGCAGTCCTAACTCCTTCAATCATATCTCAGAATATACAACTCCAATTCAAATGATTCTGAAGCCATTTGAAAGCTAAGATACAGGGCTATAAGTCTTAAGAAGACATTGACAACCAAATCAGTAATATTCCTGGTCAAAACAGCCAATTACAGAAGCTAATTAGCATGTTCGGGTAGAAACAGGGCAGCAGGGGTATTTCGGTCGTTTCACAAGCTACGATGCTCCAATTGAGGTGAAACTTTGCAGGCCACTATAAAACATCATTCTCTACAACTGTGATGTTTTAACCCAAGGCTAATTCGGTCTATAACATACTCAAACAGAAACGGACAGAATTGAGGAAACTAGAAACCCTAATCTGAAATTCATGCATTCAAGTGCTAATCTTCCACAAAACAACATCTAAAACAACTAAAAACCACTAATCACCAATTAATTGAAGTAAGAGCAAGTTCTTGGCAAAATACCTTGGAAACTCAAGACAAAAATGGTAGCCTAGACTTTCCTCCTCCAAAACAACTCAACCAAAACCTTTAAGCTTCCTAGTTGAGCATTTGTATGGTGTAGTTTGTGATTTGGGTGGTTGAAACTCAAGATTTGAGCAAGAATTGAGGCTAGAAAATGAAGAAATTTCCTCTCTTGTTTTGCTCCTCATATGGGTCAGCCAAGACAAGAAAAAATGGAAGAAAATTGGGTCAAAAATTGGTTTTTAGTAAAGATAAAAGTTAGGTCAATGTCCAAGAGTGAATTGGATGGTGACACTTGTCACCTTTTGGTTTATAGCTATCCCTTTGTCTCTCCAAGATTAATCCAACTAAGTAACCTCTAATTATCTCTTAACACCTTGTAAAATAAACCCTGTATACAAAACTTAACCTAATTGGCCGAATTTCACTGAACTTTCCGCACTAGTGGGTCCCACGTTCGATATACGCTCTTAATTTCTTAAAAACTAACCGATACTAGAAAAATAACTTAAAACCCCTAGTTGCTCATAAAAATTATCAAGGCAATTTTTCTAATAAAGAAAATGCATAAAAGGCATGCAAATAAATAAAATAAAGCCTAGAAAATAAGAAAATTTACGGGTTCTCACATCATGGGTGCCAGCTAGAGTATATTCGTTGGACTAGCATTCGGTACCTGAACTGACGGAGGTAGTGGAAGGTACAATTCGTGTTTTTCATTGTTTAGCTAAATTTTGGTTATGGTGAGACCTGGGAGCTAGAAACAAATAGGCAAGGAAAATACCTTGAGTTATTTATGAATACATGTATGAGTTTCGAGGTCGAAATTCTCTTAAGGGGGAGAGAGTGTGAGGACTTGTAAAATTCCTTATATTTTTCTTAAAATTCCCTTTTATTTGGCATTTATTACATTTTTAAAAGCCTTACTACTCATTTAACCCACAATAAGTGCAAACAAACATAGAATCAAGGGTTTTTCCGTTTGTTTTCTTGTTAGCGTAAATTAGGATTTTTACGTCTTTTCATAGTGTGAGTAATCGGTATGGAGTGTGTACTAAATTTGGTGATTAAGAGTGAGTTTTAGATGGGAAAATAATGTATGATTAGAACTAATAATACTAAGTTAGTGAATGATAAGTAAAAACCCTAGTACGTGTGAAATAAGGAAAATCGGGTTGAACCGATGTATACCATTCGTTACCGATTGAGTGCACCACTTGTACCCGACTTCATTACCTTAATCTCCTCACTTTATTTCAGTTAATTAACTCTACAATATCTCTTGAATTAGCCATAATTTTTTACCAAAAGAAATAAGAGAAAACTCTAGAAAAGCCAAGTGTCGTGAACCCGTTGGAAATTGGACTTGACCAAGTCTTACTTAACTTTACTAAAACCAACAATTGACCAAATCATCTTCATATTTTCCTTCTAGTGGCCGGCTGTTTTGAGGAAAAAAAAACAAGAGAGAAGAAGGAAAAAACAAAAGCAAGGAAGAAAGGTTGGATATTGCACCTTTGACCAAGGCTAGTTTAGTCTTTGTCTTAGAAGCAAATTTGACCACAACACTTCATTCTTTTCTTATCTCTTGACTGAACCATAGGGAGCACAAAACCTCTTCATTCTTCCCTTGAAGCTGGCCGAACCTCAAGAGGAGAAAAACCAAGCAAGCTAAGTTTATTTTCCTTTGATTTTCTTCACCAAATCTTGAGAGATTTCTTTTAATTACCAAAATTTATTCCAATTAACTTTGCATCGAAGGTGATAGCAAGCTAAGAATGGAGTATTTTGAGAAGAAAAGGGTTTGCTTGCTTGTTTTCAAGGTGTTGGAAGGTATAATCATTAGAAGCTCCTTTTGTTCTTTAATTTTATGATTAAGTTATTGGATAACTTGATTTTGATTGATTTTATGGAGATTCTTGCAATTTTAGAGTTGGGATGATAAATTTCAGTTTTATCGATAATTTTTCAGATTTTATATAAGCTATTTCATCTTTGATTTGGCATGTATATGATTTGTAGAAGCTAGTTTAGTGTTAAGGAAAAATTTCCAACTTTGATGATGAAATGCACTGTTCTGACCAGTTCTATTTGTGCATGATGGAGGCTGAATTAGGCTTAGGCTAAAACATGAAAGTTGTATAAAATGGTGTTTTATAGCTGTCTGAAGAATTTCAGCTCAATCCGAGCACTGTAGTATGTGAAATATCTGAAATACCCCTGATCGCCAAAAGCTTCATTGTTGCGGACAGTTTTGTGATTTCATACTTTTGGCTTCATTTTTCACCTTGATACGTATCAAATCAGTCTTTGGCCAAACCATGAAACTTTTAACCCTATGGATTAGCTTTCGAACGCAACTGAAAGCACCTCAAACGGAATTGTGTAGCCTGAGTTACTATCATTTGAATTTAGTACTGACAACCGTACTGACAAGAACATTCTGGTTCTGTAATCTGTAATTTCGACCTAGTTCCAGATCAATTGTGAATTGGGTTGAGTTGTCTTCATGAAAGTTGTAACCCTCTGTCTTAGCTTCAAAATGGTATAAAGTTCACACTAATCCAATAAATGTAACTCTAGTTGTGACAAAAAGTTATAAGATGTCGAATCTGCCATTTAGTCTTTTGCCTTCAAAACTTGATTTCCGATTGGATTATTATATTTGTGTTGTATGTGACAGCCCCAGCTCCCCCTTAAGCGAACCAAAGGGGTCGGCGGGCCGCCTGCCCAGCTCTCACCGGGACTCAGTCATTCACTACAGTCCTCAAATAGATTACAATATAAATCTCAAATATACATCAAATTCTCCAATAATTACATGTCATAAGCGAAGCGGAAACAGTTCCCAACTATACATAAAAATGATTCCAAATCCAAACTGTACAAGATATAAGCCATCCAGCCACGTGAATAAGTACTACAAGCCTTTCCTTTGTCACGAGCCCTGTGAAGGGGAATAAAATAGTTTTGGGTGAGCTAAAAGTTCAGTGAGTAACCAGTAAAATCAGTACTCAAATATATTTCCCAATAATGCATTTCGATGATGTCATGATTCAGTAATCAAATATCCGTTTATTGCTCTTGTGAGCCAGAGAAATCATTGCACTTAAACACCCAACGCTCAAATGGATCCTTTAACGTTTATGTGAGGACCCGTAATTTTCTTAATTTCTAGGTTTTAATTTCTTTTAATTACATGTTTTTCCATCTTTTCTTTATTCGAAAAATTGTGCAAATAAATTTTATGAGTAAATATAGTTTTTAAATGATTTTTCTAGTATCGAATAGTTTTTGAGAAATTAAGAGCGTATATCGGATATGGGACCCGCTAGTCCGAAAAGTTCGGAAAACTTCGGCCAACTAAGTTAAGTTTTGGATACTGGAATTAATTGATCGGGTGTTAAGAGATAATTAGAGGTTGATATGTGGATTGATGTGAGAGGGAACAAAAGGATATGTATGCATTTAATGAGGTGACAAGTGTCACCATTTGGTTGGTGGAACTTTATGAACACTATTCATGGTCTTACCAATTGACCAAATAAATCAAAAAATTACCAAAATTCACTTCATTTTCCAAGCTATTGAAGTCGGCTCTCTCAAGCAAGAAAGAAAGAAAATTCCTCCAAATTCCTAGCTCTAATCTTGCTCAAATTCAACAATCCAACCGTTTAATCTTGCAATTACTCCATAAAACCTCTTCACTTAGTGTTTGTAAGGTGTTTGGTGAAGTTGTTTGGAAAGCTAAGGTGGTTAATTGCTCTCTCTCTTGTTTTACAAAGGTGAGTAGTGAAGGACTCCTTTCCTCCCTCTAATAATGTTTAATTCATGCTTGGTGATAGTATGAGATGCAAGTTTATGGATTAATCTTGATTTTTGGTTGAATTGGTGAAGTTTTATAATTATTGGTGATTTTTCTGATTTAATATGAATATGATTATGTGGGCATGTATGATGATTGGAATTAGTATGTAGTGAAGCTAGGAGGTGGGAAAAGTGGTTAATTGCAAGCAATTTCTGTTTTGGAAGAAAATTGAAAAAACTAGGGTTTCAAAGTTATACATTCTGCCTGGTTTTGTAGCTCATGGTTAGAGGCCGAATTGGCTTTGGGTTAAAACATGAAAGTTGTAGGGAATGACATTTTAGGGTTGTCTACAAAATTACAGGTCAATCAGAGTAGCGTAGCTTGAGAAAAGTCAAAATTACCCTTGCTGTCCTGGTTTTACCTGAATTTGGGAATTGCTTCTGTAATGGGTCATTTTGGTTAGGAATGCTTCAGAATTGGTTGTTGAGGTCTTCTGATGAAATGTATCCCTGTTTCTAAGCTTTCGGATGGCTTTGGAATTACTAGATTTGTGACAGCCCCACCTTCCCCTTAGGCGAACCAAAGAGGTTAGCGGACTGCCTGCCCAGCTCTCGCCAGGACTAACGGTGCAGTATAAAGCGATCTATCACGTTTGAAACTTATAACGCGCGCAACAAGGCAAAAGGCCAAAATATCCCAAAATAAAAGAAACGAACTCCAGAGTCGGCCATGAATAGTAACCGACCCGTCCGAAACCCAACCAACCATCGAAAACATATACAACATAACATTAGCCATTTACAAGCCACAACGGCAAGCCAAAACCATTCACTAAGGAAGTACACATTCGATTTGCCTATCAAAAGGAAATGAACCCGTTATACATTAGGGTTTCACTTCAAGAGCAATACAAAAGACATTTACATGCTCAATTCGGCAATTGACTATCCAATCCATTCTCAAAAGTAATTATCACCCTGTAAGGAAAACAAATAACACGGAATGAGCTAAAGCCCAGTGGTATACCACCCAATAAGCAATCAAAGTCATATAAGAATGAACTTTCATTTAAAGTGCACAAATAAGCAATGAAGCAAAACGGTAAAGGATACGGTCGGCTCTCAAGAGCCCATTTCCACCCTTGCAATCTTGATCCAACCTCATTGACTCTCCGTCAATGTTAAAAGTACCAAACCGTAGACCACCCTTTACTTCCAATCCTTCCACCTAACATACCCCAACCGGGCCCGCACTTCATTTCAGTAGTTTTTGGAAATACTCGAGTTTACCGGAACCAAGGGTCTCATTACCACAAGGTTCCCCAGTACAGTCCCCGTGGCAATTCAATCTTCACGACCAAGCCCTCGCCGGCTCGATCCAATTGACTACCAAACGGGGTTGAGCTCAGTAATGCAGTAAGGCCGTTGGACATCGTCCAAACGACATCAATTCAGTTTCCATGAAATGGAATTCACCATCCAATATATCAAGTTCAGTCATGCAATAAAACGGTAGCCATTCAGTGACAATATCAAAAGAGGTGAGGGCGGTCAAGTACACCCTCACCTTAATCAATTCCAATATGCAAGTAAGCCTTCAAGGCATCACATAAACATTTAGCAAAGCCACATAGTAACCATTTAGTGAGTAGTATACTCACCAAGTAAGAAAGTGGTGTTTCATACACCGTGGTCACCAAGACGTCGTGAGCTACCGTCACGCCCTAGAATCACGCAACAAATGCAATGAGACTCGATAAAGAGTCATATAGCAATGTTAAACACAACCCCAATAGGGTTTCATATGCATAAATGTGCATAATAGCAAACCAGAAATTAGAAAATGGCCTTAGTCTTGGCCCCAAATAGAAAACTGTTTTGCCCTTATTATGCGGTAATGGTGTAAAATTCTCTACGGTTATCGGTTGGGGGTGTAAGACCCACCGTTTCGAAGCTATGAAACAGGGCTACAACACTGTAGAAGGTCACTCAATCCAGTTCCTAGCTTAACTAGGTCGAAAATGCCAAATACTATACCAGAATTACCAAAACAGGTTTGCAAAACACAGAAAACTGTAATCGGTATATCTCAGTCCATACAAGTCCAAATGCCGAAATTCCAAAGGCATATGATAGCTAAGACACTCAGCTACATTTCATCTGAAGACACCAACTTCAAAATCCAAACCAATTCCAGTCAAAATGGCCAATTACTATCGCCGTTTTCGCATTCTGTCCAAAGCAGAACAGCTACAGTAATTTCGTCATAACTCATTCTACATTAATCCAAATGACCTGAAATTTTACAGGCATCTCAATCATATCAATACCTACAACTTTCATGTTTTGAGCAAAGTCAAATTCGGCCGCTAACCCTATGATCCAAAACCGGACAGAATTGGGGATTTAAGAACCCTAGCTTTTCAATTTTCACACCAAATCCAAAATTGGTTGCATTTATCCACATTTCACATCCACTAGAGCCATTATAGTCCATTGCCAATCATCACAAACAACCACACCATCATAATCCAATTAAACCAGAAAAATCATCATAAAATGGAAAACTTCACCAAATCAATTCAAACCAAGATAAAAACCAGAAATTTTAGCACTCTTATCACTAATAAGCACAACATAAGCATCATTAGGTGTAGTAGGGTGTTTCAAGCTTCACTTACCAAGAACCAAGAGAGAAGAAGATGTTGGGCACCTTAATCCTTCAAACAAAGTTCACCAAACAACTTACTAGCTCTAGAAGGAAGAATTTTATGGAGTGAAATGGATGGAAGCAAATGTTTTTGGTTGATTTGCACCAAGTAGAAGCTTGAAAATTGAAGAAATCTCCTTCCTTTCTTGCTCAAGGTGGCCGGCCAACAAGGAGAGAAAAATGGTGAATTTTGTGCAATTTTTGGATATTTAACCTTTGGTCAAAAAAGTCAAAATTGTGAATAGTAATTCTTAAAAGGCATCCAATAAGAAGGTGACACTTGTCACCTTCATAAATGCATTCTTATCTTTCTTTCCTCTCTCACATCAATCACTTCACACACTCTACTTATCATTTAATACCCGATAAATTTTACACAGTATCCGAAACTTAACCTTATTGGCCGAATTTTTTCGAACTTTTCGCACTAGTGGGTCCCACGTCCACTATTTACTCTTAATTTTCTTAAATTTCTCAAATACTAGAAAAATCATCTTAAAACTATAATTGCTCATAAAATCCACTCAAAAAATATTTCTAAACCAGAAAATGCAGAAAACATGCAATTAAGGGGAAATAAACCCTAGGAGAATAATTAGGGTTTTACGGGTTCTCACACTCTCCCCCCCTTAAAAGAATTTCGCCCTCGAAATTTCTCACCTTAATTCTCGAAAAGGTTTGGGTACTTCTTTCGCATCTCCTCTTCCATCTCCCAGGTAGCTTCCTCCACTCCGTGGTTTCTCCATAGCACCTTCACTAGTGGGATCCGTTTGTTTCGGAGCTCTTTGACTTTTCGATCGAGTACTTGAACCGGTTTCTCTTCATAGGCCAGTGATTCATCTACTTCGATATCCTCCGGTTGTAAAACATGAGATGGGTCAGGATGGTACTTCTTTAGCATTGACATGTGAAATACATCATGGATTCGAGAGAGACTGGACGGTAGCTCCAATCGATACGCGACCGCTCCAATCCTCTGAAGGATCTTGTAGGGTCCGACGTACCGTGGTTGAAGCTTCTTTCCTTTACCCGCTGTGAGACTTCGTAAGGGTGTGATCTTGAGAAATACGTAGTCTCCAACTTCAAACTCCAAGTCTTTTCTTCGGTTATCCGCGTAGCTCTTTTGGCGATTTTGGGCAGTTTGGATTCGTTGCCGTATCAACTTAACCTTCTCGTGAGCCTCTTCCATCCACGGAATAGTTGTCGGGTCCAGTGCTTTCTTTTCGCCAACTTCATCCCAGTAAATCGGTGAGCGGCACTTGCGTCCGTAGAGAGCTTCGTACGGAGCCATTTGAATCGATGAATGGAAGCTATTGTTATACGCGAACTCTACTAAGGTCATGTGTTGACCCCAGTTGCCTCCAAAGTCCAGAATGCATGTTCGTAGCATGTCCTCAAGAGTTTGAATCGTCCGCTCTGACTGGCCATCCGTCTGAGGATGATAGGTAGTGCTCAAATTAAGTTTAGTCCCCAGGGTTTCTTGGAACTTCTGCCAAAACCGAGATACAAACCGTGGATCCCGATCAGAGACAATACTCGCCGGCACGCCGTGTAACCTTACAATTTCATCCATGTACAGTCGAGCCAATTTGTCCATTGAGTACTTCATGTTCACCGGCAAGAAATGGGCCGACTTGGTTAAGCGATCAACGATCACCCAAACGGCATCGTGTCCTCTTTGCGTCCTTGGTAAACCTGAAACGAAGTCCATGGTAATGTTTTCCCACTTCCACTCGGGTATCTCCAGGGGTTGTAACAAACCCGATGGTTTTTGATGCTCCGCCTTCACTTGCTGGCAAATGAGACATTTCTGCACGTATTGAGCGATTTCCCTCTTCATGTTGTCCCACTAATAGGTTCCTTTTAGGTCTTGATACATCTTGCTACTGCCCGGATGGATTGTATACTTGGACCTATGAGCTTCCTCCAAAATTTCTGCTTTCAACGAATCGTCCTTTGGTACCACCATTCGATTTCGATACTTCAAAATACCCTCAGGACTCAAATTGAAGTCCGTTGTTTCTCCCTTTTCCACTTTCTCTCTCCACTTCCGTACCATCAAATCCTCGCCTTGCGCCTCTTTTATACGTTCCAGTAGAGTGGAGGTCACCCTTACATTGCTAAATATCACCTTATGACTCCCAAGACAGGGTTTCCACTCACACACGGATTCTAACAAATCCCACTCCTTAATCATTAGCCCTGCCACTTGCACTTTACGACTCAAGGCATCTGCTACCACATTTGCCTTCCCCGGATGGCAATTGATCGTGCAGTCGTAATCTTCTAGGAATTCCATCCATCGCCGTTGTCTCATATTCAGTTCCTTCTGGGAGAAGAGGTACCTAAGACTCTTGTGATCCGAAAACACTTCGAAGGTCACCCCATATAGGTAATGCCTCCACTTTTTCAGTGCAAACACAACTGCAGCTAATTCTAGATCGTGAGTCGGGTAGTTCTGCTCGTGAAGCTTCAATTTCCTAGAGGCAAAAGCAATCACATTCCGGTTCTGCATCAAAACGCATCACAATCCTTCTCGCGACGCGTCTGCATATACTGCAAACCCGTCCACTCCCTTTGGCAAGACCAGTACCGGAGCCATGGTCAATCTTTTCTTTAGTTCCTGAAAACTCGTTTCGCATCGGCCATTCCAGATAAACTGGCCATGCTTCTTTGTCAGGTCAGTTAGAGGTCCTGCCAATTTGGAAAAATCCTTAATAAACCGTCGGTAATACCCATCTAGCCCTAGAAAGCTACGAATTTCCGTGGGAGTTTCTGGCCTCTTCCAATTTGTCACGGCCTCTACCTTTGCCGGGTCTACCGAAATACCTTCGTGGGAGATCACGTGACCTAGAAATGCTCCTTTCTCCAACCAGAACTCGCATTTACTAAACTTGGCGTACAGCTTATGTTCCCTCAATGTCTGCAACACCACTCTCAAATGCCCCTCATGCTCCTCGCGTGTCTTAGAGTAGACCAAAATGTCATCAATGATTACAACGACAAATCGGTCTAGATAGGGTTTAAAAACCCTATGCATTAGGTCCATGAAGGCGGCGGGAGCATTGGTCAGTCCAAAGGGCATAACGGCGAACTCGTAATGCCCGTATCTCGAGTTGAAAGCAGTTTTCGGAATGTCCTCCTTCTTTATCAATAACTGATAGTATCCCTGTCGGAGATCCAACTTGGAGAAGACCACTGCTCCTTTCAGCTGGTCGAACAACTCGTCTATGTGAGGCAGTGGATACTTATTCTTGATGGTCACGTTGTTCAACCCCCTATAATCAATACACATCCTCAACGTTCCGTCCTTTTTCTTCACAAATAGGACCGGAGCTCCCCAAGGAGACTCACTCTCGTGAATGAATCCCCGCTCCAAAAGGTCTTGCAATTGCAACTTAAGCTCTTTAAGTTCTGCAGGCGCCATTCGGTAAGGGGTTTTGGAGATAGGTGCGGTTCCAGGTAAAAGATCTATTCGGAATTCTATCTCCCTTTCCGGAGGTAAGGCCACTAACTCATCAGGAAAAACATCCGAAAACTCCCTTACTACGGCCACGTCTTCCACCTTTAACTTATCCGTAGGGGTATTAATTAAAAGGGCCAAAAATCCTTGCGCCCCTCTACTTATCAGTTTCCTAGCCCGAATGCCCGAAATGAGAGCAGATGAGGCTAACCTACCCCTTATATCTAACCTTAAGGTTGCCTCGCCAGGAATGCGAAATTCAACTATTTTCGTTTTACAATCCAGTTGGGCGTTATATTTGGCTAACCAGTCCATACCCAGAATCACGTCGTACCCCTTAATGGACAAGCTAATCAAGTCCCCTAAAAACCTCCTTTCACCTACCCATACATCACAATCCTTATAAACCATACTAGTCACCAAACGTTGATTCCCCGTAGGTGTACTAACCTCTAAGTCATATGGTAAGCTAGCAGGTTTTATATCGATGCCACACATGAAATCAGGGTTAACAAACGAATGAGTGGCACCAGGATCAATTAAAACTTTGGCAAAGCGGTGAAAAATAGGGATCGTACCTTCTACGACCTCGGAAGACTCTGGGATCTGGTGGGGCTCTAAGGAATATACCCTAGCCGGAACTTTTGGTTTGGATCCGTCTCCCTTGGCCGATCCAGTATTGGTCCTCGACGGTAGTTGGCTCCCCTTTTCGTCTTGTTTCAGGACCGGACATGTAGCCAGCTGATGGTCCGCACTTCCACACCGCAGGCATTTCCCCTGTTTCCTCCAGCAATTATCCTCGGTGTGGTTTGTCTTCCCACAGTGCCCACAGGGACCGCGAGGTGCAGAAGCCGAGCCACTCTGAACGTTTCCCCTCGGTCCTCGCCCAGCTTGACCACCCCTGAACGGAGTCCCTCTGCCTGATCCGGACTGTTGACCACCACCCATGCCCCGTCCAAATTTGGAGGGAGTGCTCTTCTCACCCTGTCCAGAAGTACTCCCAGGAAAGCCACGCTTCTTGGCCTGGAAGTTTCGAACCTGTAGCCGTGCACTTTCCACTCGTTGGGCTTTTTCCATTGCCTCGCTAAAAGTAGTGATTTGAGCCGCCGCGAGGTCTTTCTGGATCTCAACGTTCAAGCCCTGAATAAAGCGCCTCACCCGTCGTTGCTCGGTCATGATTAGTTCAGGCGCGAATTTGGACAGGCGGGTAAACTGGCTCTCGTACTCCGCCTCCGTCTGAGCCCCTTGCCGGAGCCGGATAAACTCGTCCTCCTTTCTCTCCTGGACTAAGGGAGGGAAAAACTTGGCATTGAATTCTCGGATGAAGTTCACCCAAGTCCTCTGTGTCTGCTCCCGCTCCCATTTCTGCCTAATTACGTTCCACCAGGAACGGGGAGCCCTTTCGAGTTGGAACACGGCAAAAGTCACCTGCCGTTCGTCCGGATAGTGTAAAGCCGCGAATATGTCTACCATCTTCTCCAGCCATTTCTCAGCAACATCAGGGTCGGGTCCCCCAATAAACTTTGGTGGAGAAAACTTTTGAAACCGTTCTAGCGCTCTATCTTCACTCTCGACATGATGGCCAGGGTTTCCGGGGTTAGGGTTTGGGTTCTGGCCCTGTTTTTGCACTACTTGTGCGAGTAGGTTGGTCATTTGCTGCATGGCAGCAGCTATTTGTACATTGGGGGTCTAATTGCGGTCCAGGGTTAGGTCCAGTAGAGGGTTCCCCCGTTTCCCTAACCGGTGCGATTTGTCTAGTTCCGCGCCCGCGTCCCCGACCACTTCGTGTTCCTTCCATAGGGTATACTTTGTCTAGGCAAGAGTACTAAACCAAAGCGGTAACAAAACATGTAAGTAACACATAACTTTTCACATAACACATATTGATGCATTTCAAACAAGATCACAAGCACACATATATACAAGCCAAACATATATTTACAATCAGTCAGTCAAGTACGGCCAAAGCACGTACGTACATACACGATCCTCCCGAGGATAGGCCTATCAAAAGAAATTTACACGTAGCTAACCCTACATCCAAAACGGTTAGCTAAGGCTCTATCCCTATCCCTATGTACATACCAAAACCACCAGCTATCCAAAAGAAGCCTCTAAGATCAAGGCCTAATCAGTCGCCGGGGTCTGAGACCCAGGCGATGGGGTAGACTCCTCCCCAGCCTCGGCCCCAGCATACGAGGCCTCATCACTAGACTCCTCGAGTCCGTCGTCGCACAGATTAAGGATCGCCTCAGCACGACCCCTGACCTTGCGAGCTCGCTTAGTCTCGCGCTCGCGTGCATCTCTCAACTGATCACATAGGTCATCGACTCGATCCTCGGCCTCATGCACGTCATACTCTAGCTCCATGATACGTGCAGCTTGCTTTTCATTGGTTGCCTTCGCCTGAGCCACCTCAGCCTCCAATGTAGCAACCGCAGCTTCAAGCTTAGTATTATCCTTAGCAAACTCCTCACGTTCCTCTGCCACCGACAAAACTAGTGCATTTGGATAGGCATAATTGCTACGACACTCACACTGTCGAACGCGGCTGGCCGGGCTCCAATGCACCACGGCCCCCTTTTGCCTAAGTTGATACTTAATTGGCGGCAGCGAGCTACGAGGACGATCTCCTGCCGGGCGGTCACTCGGATCACCACTCGCATCCATCCTATAACAAAGGAAAATCACATGAATAAACTTAATAGGCATAACAATAGCATCCCCAAGTCGAGCACTTCTATTATCCCCAGGCTAATTCAAGCCTAGGCTCTGATACCACCCGTGACAGCCCCACCTTCCCCTAAGGCGAACCAAAGAGGTTAGCGGACTGCCTGCCCAGCTCTCGCCAGGACTAACGGTGCAGTATAAAGCGATCTATCACGTTTGAAACTTATAACGCGCGCAACAAGGCAAAAGGCCAAAATATCCCAAAATAAAAGAAACGAACTCCAGAGTCGGCCATGAATAGTAACCGACCCGTCCGAAACCCAACCAACCATCGAAAACATATACAACATAACATTAGCCATTTACAAGCCACAACGGCAAGCCAAAACCATTCACTAAGGAAGTACACATTCGATTTGCCTATCAAAAGGAAATGAACCTGTTATACATTAGGGTTTCACTTCAAGAGCAATACAAAAGACATTTACATGCTCAATTCGGCAATTGACTATCCAATCCATTCTCAAAAGTAATTATCACCCTGTAAGGAAAACAAATAACACGGAATGAGCTAAAGCCCAGTGGTATACCACCCAATAAGCAATCAAAGTCATATAAGAATGAACTTTCATTTAAAGTGCACAAATAAGCAATGAAGCAAAACGGTAAAGGATACGGTCGGCTCTCAAGAGCCCATTTCCACCCTTGCAATCTTGATCCAACCTCATTGACTCTCCGTCAATGTTAAAAGTACCAAACCGTAGACCACCCTTTACTTCCAATCCTTCCACCTAACATACCCCAACCGGGCCCGCACTTCATTTCAGTAGTTTTTGGTAATACTCGAGTTTACCGGAACCAAGGGTCTCATTACCACAAGGTTCCCCAGTACAGTCCCCGTGGCAATTCAATCTTCACGACCAAGCCCTCGCCGGCTCGATCCAATTGACTACCAAACGGGGTTGAGCTCAGTAATGCAGTAAGGCCGTTGGACATCGTCCAAACGACATCAATTCAGTTTCCATGAAATGGAATTCACCATCCAATATATCAAGTTCAGTCATGCAATAAAACGGTAGCCATTCAGTGACAATATCAAAAGAGGTGAGGGCGGTCAAGTACACCCTCACCTTAATCAATTCCAATATGCAAGTAAGCCTTCAAGGCATCACATAAACATTTAGCAAAGCCACATAGTAACCATTTAGTGAGTAGTATACTCACCAAGTAAGAAAGTGGTGTTTCATACACCGTGGTCACCAAGACGTCGTGAGCTACCGTCACGCCCTAGAATCACGCAACAAATGCAATGAGACTCGATAACGAGTCATATAGCAATGCTAAACACAACCCCAATAGGGTTTCATATGCATAAATGTGCATAATAGCAAACCAGAAATTAGAAAATGGCCTTAGTCTTGGCCCCAAATAGAAAACTGTTTTGCCCTTATTATGCGGTAATGGTGTAAAATTCTCTACGGTTATCGGTTGGGGGTGTAAGACCCACCGTTTCGAAGCTATGAAACAGGGCTACAACACTGTAGAAGGTCACTCAATCCAGTTCCTAGCTTAACTAGGTCGAAAATGCCAAATACTATACCAGAATTACCAAAACAGGTTTGCAAAACACAGAAAACTGTAATCGGTATATCTCAGTCCATACAAGTCCAAATGCCGAAATTCCAAAGGCATATGATAGCTAAGACACTCAGCTACATTTCATCTGAAGACACCAACTTCAAAATCCAAACCAATTCCAGTCAAAATGGCCAATTACTATCGCCGTTTTCGCATTCTGTCCAAAGCAGAACAGCTACAGTAATTTCGTCATAACTCATTCTACATTAATCCAAATGACCTGAAATTTTACAGGCATCTCAATCATATCAATACCTACAACTTTCATGTTTTGAGCAAAGTCAAATTCGGCCGCTAACCCTATGATCCAAAACCGGACAGAATTGGGGATTTAAGAACCCTAGCTTTTCAATTTTCACACCAAATCCAAAATTGGTTGCATTTATCCACATTTCACATCCACTAGAGCCATTATAGTCCATTGCCAATCATCACAAACAACCACACCATCATAATCCAATTAAACCAGAAAAATCATCACAAAATGGAAAACTTCACCAAATCAATTCAAACCAAGATAAAAACCAGAAATTTTAGCACTCTTATCACTAATAAGCACAACATAAGCATCATTAGGTGTAGTAGGGTGTTTCAAGCTTCACTTACCAAGAACCAAGAGAGAAGAAGATGTTGGGCACCTTAATCCTTCAAACAAAGTTCACCAAACAACTTACTAGCTCTAGAAGGAAGAATTTTATGGAGTGAAATGGATGGAAGCAAATGTTTTTGGTTGATTTGCACCAAGTAGAAGCTTGAAAATTGAAGAAATCTCCTTCCTTTCTTGCTCAAGGTGGCCGGCCAACAAGGAGAGAAAAATGGTGAATTTTGTGCAATTTTTGGATATTTAACCTTTGGTCAAAAAAGTTAAAATTGTGAATAGTAATTCTTAAAAGGCATCCAATAAGAAGGTGACACTTGTCACCTTCATAAATGCATTCTTATCTTTCTTTCCTCTCTCACATCAATCACTTCACACACTCTACTTATCATTTAATACCCGATAAATTTTACACAGTATCCGAAACTTAACCTTATTGGCCGAATTTTTCCGAACTTTTCGCACTAGTGGGTCCCACGTCCACTATTTACTCTTAATTTTCTTAAATTTCTCCAATGCTAGAAAAATCATCTTAAAACTATAATTGCTCATAAAATCCACTAAGAAAATATTTCTAAGCCAGAAAATGCAGAAAACATGCAATTAAGGGGAAATAAACCCTAGGAGAATAATTAGGGTTTTACGGGTTCTCACAAGATTTGGGCTTAGGTAGCTTGTTTTACGATGTTTACACCAGAATGCGTTTTGTGAATCTGTTTTTCCGGTTCTGGTGTAGTATCTTGCATTTTGACCTTGTTACACTCGAAATTGGACAGAGTTGCCTTCTGGAACTTTGTAGCCCTATCTCTTAGCTTCGAAACGGTGGGTCTTGCACCTTCATCCGATAGTCGTAGTGCCTTTGGTGCCATTACCGCAAAATGAGGTCAAAAACTGTTTTTTTTCAGGGCTAAAGCTAATTACATTTCCGGATTTTTTTGGTTTCCTCTAATGCTTATGTATGCTTATGGAGCCTATTTTGGTGGTATTTGAAATTGGTTTATGACTTGTAATTGAGTTTTATTGTGCTTATTTGAATATTTTAGGGCTTGACTTTCCTTTCCGGACTTTTCCCTAGCTTGAATTGTACTTGTACTACTTGGAGCTTATTAAACAGCTATTGAATGAACTTATGTTGTGGGTGACTTTGGGATTGGCTGAGGAAAATAATGAAGCCATGGCGGCTGGAAAAGTAAGCAAATTTAGGGGAAATGCTGTCCAATTTTCGAGGCCGTTTGGTTCCTTTAAGTTTGAATTGCCCTTTGGGTAGAAATGAAAGGCTTTTGGGTTGCTTGAGCCTAGGTCTTCATGTTACCTTAAAATCATGTTTTGCACCTTTGCATTAGTAATTATTTGGCGAGGCCTACGACTGGTTGTCGAGCCTCACATGTGCATTCTGTATACTCGATTTTGGAAGTGGAACCTTCAATTATTTTACTTTGGTTCTTTTAGGGTTTCTGGGCGATTAAAGTCAATCTGAAGTGAAAACTTTTGAAGTATCCGTACTTGAACCGGTCAGTGTTCCACTACCTGCTACCCGTTATATGCAATATCTGAATATCTGAAATACTTGATTTATGACTGTTGGAGCCAAATATGTTTTGATAAAATAGAGGCGAGGGTGTACTTTATCACACTCGTTCTCTTGTCTGTTCATATGCCAAATTTTGGTACGAATCTGAATCTGTCATCTGTCATCTGTATCTGCATCTGTATCTGTTCTGACGTCGTTTGGAAGCTTGTATCCAACGACCTTTCTGGGACCTTTGAGCTCAACCCCTGTGGCTAGTTACTCGAGTCGGGCCGGTAAGGGCCTGGTCGATTAGATAACGAACCACGGTAATCTGTTTTGGGATCTTTGGGTATTGAGACCCTTGATTCCGGGTATACTCGAGTATTACCAATTCTGATCTGATTGGATTTCGGGCCCGGTGGGGGTATGTGAGGTGGAAGGAATCGAAGAAAGTGGAGTCTACGGTATTGGTTACTCCTTTAGCGTTGACGGAGTGTCAACTATTATTTCGATCAAGCTTCGGTGACGCGAATGGGAATTTGGCTCCTGAGAGCCACCTGTATCCTTCCTATTTGAATCATTGGTTCCTTTACTTTACATCTGGCATGTGTACTTGATTTGTTAAATGTAAAATGCCATGATTTTACTGCTATGTGTCTGGTACCTCATTGAGCGCAAGCTCACCCCTTTCTGTTCCTTTTGTTTTCCTTACAAGAAAATAAATCCTTTTGGACTAGATTTGATAGTTGGTTGCCGAATTGAGCTAGATGGACATATCTCTTGTATAGCTCATTGATTGAAAACCTAAATGTACTTTTGGGTCTGTTTCTCTTTTGATTTGGCAAACCATACATGTATCAACTTTTGAATACTTTTGTATGCCACTTTGGATTGTATATGCTTAATTTCAAGATGTATATATTTGAGTGATGCTTGGTTGGATTTTGACGTGTCGGTTACTATTCATGGCCGACCCCGTTTTCATATTTTTTTATTTGCGATTTTGACTTGTTTACGCGCGGTTGTAAGTTCCGGAACATATTAGATCGCTCTAAACTGAACCGTTAGTCCTGGCGAGAGCTGGGCAGGCAGTCCGCTAACCCCTTTGGTTCGCCTTAGGAGAAGGTGGGGCTGTCATAGTTTAACAGTAAGAGGGAGCAACGTTGGTGCTCCAGATAATGTCATGAACTCATTGAAGTGGTGGAGACGTTGGTGTCCAGCACACGAATTCCAAGCACTCATTTGAGTCAAAACATGTCATGGACCACATGCAAACACTCATGATATGAAATCGAGTAAATAATGCAAGAAAACTTTCAAAAGTAACTTTGGAAACAGTTTAGGGTCACTCACCTCCACGGTTCAAAATCCATCCATCATATATCATTTCCTTGCCCAAGTCCAAGCCCTAAATCATAAACTCAAAGCAATCATACATTCTCAAAGTTCGGACAGCATTTCCCCATAAATACTTCATTTCCAACCAACAATATATTACCAATCACACATACGATTAATAAGCAATAAAATATATCCAATTAGGCTACAATATCCCTCAATCAAAGCTAATTAGAAGCTTAAGAGCCACCATTAGAAAAACCCCCAATTAAACCCTAGAAACCGGAATTTATTCCCTCAAGCGTAACTTTTCCGCAACGATCGCCGTTAACGTATAAAAGTTCCGTTTAACACCTTTCGGCACAATATCCATAAGTGAAGCTACCCTTATCGGATTGGAATTCAATTTATACCATTTCGAAGCTAAGACAAAGACCTACAACTTTCATGAAGACCACTCAGTCCAGTTCTCACCCTAACTAGGTCAAATTTACCAAAATAACTCCAGATTTTCCAGTTCGAAGCTCACTGTGAAATTCAACTAGCAGTCCTGATTCATTCACTCATATCTGAGTACACACAACTCCAATTTAGGTAATTCCAAAGCCATTTGAAAGCTAAGATACAAGGGTATAATTATTAAGAAGACATCAACAACCAATTCATTAATATTCCTGGTCAAACTAACCAATTACATAAGCTGATTATTAGTTTCGGACAGAAACAGTGTAGTAGGGGTATTTCGGTCTTTTCACAGGCTATGTTGCTCCGATTGAGCTAAAATTTTGTAGAAAACTATAAAACATCATTCTCTACGACTTTTATGTTTTGTGCTAAGCCTAATTCGGCCTCTAACATAGGCAAACAGAAACGGATAGAACTGAAAACAAGATTTCCTAAAATCTAGAATTTTCTCAAACCACCATAGAAATCACCAAATCTTCCACAAAACAACATCTAAAACAACTAAAAACCACTAATAAGCAATGAATTAAAGTAAAGAGGATGTTCTTGGCAAAATACCTTAAAATCACAAGAAAGGTAGGAGCTTAATCTTTCCTCCTCCAAAACAACTCCACCAACACCTTTAACCTTCCCTAGCTAGCAAGTTTTATGGAGTGGTTTGCAATTTAATCGGTTGGAACTCAAGATTTGGACAAGAATTGAAGTAACAAGATGAAGGTTTTTCCTCTCTTTTCTCTCTACATGTCTCAGCCAAGAAGGGTAAAGAAATGAGAAAATGTTGGTCAAAATTGGAGTTTAGGAAAGTTAAATAAAAGTTAGGCAAGTCAACTTCCAATCGGATTGCGACACTTGGCCCTTCTTAAGTTTATTCTTATCCCTTTGTCTCTCCAAGATTAACCATCTAAGTAACCTCTAATTATCTCTTAGCACCTTGTAAAATAACATCACTTAATATGAAACTCCAACAAGTTGTCAAAAATATATCGCATTTACCGCACTAGCGGGTCCCACGTCTATAATACACTTCAAACTTAATGTGGACTAACTTGTATCAAGCAAAATGATTTGAAAACTATATTCCCTTATAAAAATGTATAGGAAATTAATATATTGAAGAAAGGCATAAAATTATAGACAAGGAAACAAAATAATGTCTAGAAAATATATAAAATTTTTTATTTTTCACACTCATTCGTTTGGGGTGTCACATTGTACGTGGATGATTTTGAGCCTATTGAATGGCTATTGTGATGAGATTAATTGTATGTTTTTTGGGGCTGAATTGAGAAAAGAATAATGAAGCCAAAAATGGCTGAAAAATAGGTAAACACAAAGAGCGTGCTGCCCAAATTTACACTTGAGGGTTAGGTAGAGGTACTCGCAACTTGAGTACAAATTCGGGAACAAATCTTACTTGAATCGTCTAGGGTATTCAAGTTCTCTTTCATAGAGGTATATAAGTTAGTATTCAACCGAAACTTGTATCCTTGGAAAAATGAAATCCACGACTAATAGAAATATGTTTTCCCTATTCTTTTGACTCAAATGGTATTTCAAAGTATAATTGCTTCAAAGTTTCAAAGTTTTAAGAGCGAGCATAAGTTTTACGAATACTCTCTAAATGAGTTTGAATTACTTGATTGTCGTTAAACAAAACGTTTAAGTTTCGAACCTTAGTTACTTTCAAAAGCTCTTAAACAATGTTTTATCACAGATTTGAACTCCACACACGGAGTAATACCTGAACGTAACCCGTAGAGGCATTGCATCTTTTGGTGAGTGCTTCCGAATACCTGATTGAACTGGACACTTGTTTTCAATACTTGACTAATGTGATTTAATGATATGTAATTTGTTTGATCAGGTAAGAATGTACTTTATCGCACTTGCCCTAATATGATATATACTTGCTTATTGTTGCAATTGACTTGATATACTTGTACTTGACTTGTAAGTGCTGAGCGACAGCATGTACCACACTCAATGTGAGTGGGAGGTGCCTCTCATTCCCGTCTTGGTACTTTTATTTTGATTCAATCGATTGGAGATGATATCTCATCGACTTCTTGGGGACTTAAACCCCACTGGCTAGTTAATGAAGTCGAGCCAGCAAGGGTTTGGTCGATTAGATAACAAACCATAGGTATCTAGTGTTGTCGAGTGGAGTGCTATCTCCTCGACTAATTGGTATACTCGAATATTACCACCAGTGTTTATCTTGGAGTTCGGGCCGATAAGGGGTTTGGATGGATTCGGAGAGTAGTTTAAGTGGTGCTCTACTGGATTGGTTACTTACTTGAAAGTTGACGGAGTGTCAACTATTACGTGATCAAACTCTGGTGATGCAATAGAATTGGTTCCTGAGAACCATCCGTATCCTTATACTTTGGAATGATTAGTACTTATCGTGTTATTGTTTCGTTTTAAAAGAAGAGAATTTTACATTCGTTCATTTTGGGATTTGCTACCTGAAGCATTAATGCTACTTTTATACACTTGTTATGCTCGCTATTTTGCTACGTGATACTTGCACTTTTAAATAATGGTCAACTTGCTATTTTGAACCTCACTGGCTTTTAAATCATTCCACGTCATTTGTTTTCCTTATAGAGGGTACGAGTGAGGCGTGAGACTGGTACAGACTAGCATAATCTAGTTGTTTTTGAATTTTGTAATTGTACTCGCACTAGTCGCTCGATTAGGCTTGAATGTATTGAGAACTTAAATCTTTTGATGTATTTGGGATTGTATGGGTGGTTGAGATAGAAATGAATGTAGTTGTATGTGCCAAATTTGGGAACTGTTATTTCGTTTATTATTGAGGTTGTATCCTATTTTATTTGATGTGAGTGAGTGATTGCTGGCGAGAGTTGGGCAGGTGGTCCGCTAAACCCTAAGGTATGCCCCTAGGGGAGGTGAGGCCATCAAAAATCTCGTCGGCAAAATATACTCATTTACGTTTGCATGTCATGTTGTCGTGCGTGTCGTGTTATCGAGTGGAGTGATGGGGACGCCGAAATCTCATTGGCCGATCTTGCGACTCAATCCGGCATGGACTTGGTCGAGAAGCTTGATGAACCATAGGATTATTACAAAACACAATTTGATCTTTCGAGATCTTGTTCGGCATACTCGTGGAGTATCGCCATTTTAGTGTGTGTTCTTAAAAACAAAACTTGATCTCTTGAGATCATGTTCGGCATACTCGTGTAGTATCGCCCTTTTCATGCGTGTTTGGTTACGGATCCGAGAGGGTGGAATGGTGGATAGAGGAAGTATTAAGTGAAATTTCTACGGATTTAATACCTATCCGGATGATGGAGTGTCATCACGAGGGGGTATTGGATCGAGCCTTGGCAAAGCTTATGAAAATTAGCTCCTGAGAGTTCCTGTATCTTACTCAAGTGTGTTTAATTGTTAATCATGAATTAGTTGATTTTATTGCTTTATTTATGGTATAAATGTTATTGATACTTGAACTACATGCTTGCATGACTTTCTTGCCCTCACTGAGTATTGGCTCATCCCATTAGTTTGTTTTCCTTAACAGGAACCTGAATGGAAGAAGTTAAGGAAATACCGACTTGAGGCACTTTTGTATTAGTGTTTCGATTGTAATCGACTAGACACTTTTGGATGTTGTATATTTTGGAAAAATTGATTGCAAGTCTGAAATTGTGATGTAAGATTGAATATTTATGTATAGAAATGACTTTGTACCTTTATTCTGACTTTCATTGTTAATATTAGACTTTAAGTTTGAATTGGAATTGTCTCGGGTCCTGGCAAGAGTTGGGCAGGACTTCCACGAATACTCTTGGGTTCACCCTTAGGAGAAGTGAGGGTGTCACAGTTGGTATCAGAGCCTAGGTTTCAGATCTTTGTGGTGTGTCTTAGGCTAAAAGTTTAGGATGCCGGACTGTGGGACTGGTTGGAAAGTTAAGTGACTACTTGTAGGGATGAAATTCAAAGCCTAGGTTTAGAGATATATTTGGGGAAATATGTTAGAGACTTTAGCCTTGAGAATAAGAATGGGATAACTTAATTATTCCTTAAGCGATGTTTGAGCGTGTTAGTGACTCTAAGTTTCTGACCTGAAAAATTGTGGTTGTTTCGCAGGGATGGAGAATGAAAATGGGGGACCGGCTGCTAATGGAAATGGTCATGCCAAAAGCCATGTAGAGCCACTGACCTATTTACTATCGAGCTCTTGGTGGAGGAGCTCGCGTGCGCTATTCGCCCGCTACTAAGTATCCTCGATATCAGTGTAGGTTGACCCGAACCACCTTGTACTAGCCCTTGAGGATGATTGTCGTCAGTTAGTGAACACCAACCAAGATCTACTCCAAGAGGTGGAGGAGCTGAGCTAGATGGTGAATGCTCAGAATGAAAGGATTGCCGAGTTTGAGGAGGTATTGGCAGGCGAGGTGGCTACTGCTGAAGTCATTCGCGATGAGATTCAGAGGACTAGGGCTCGACTTACTAGGTTAGGTGAGGAGACCCATGATCAGGTTTCTGGGATCTTATCAGATACTAGTATGTTGGTTGATGGGGTGGTGGACATTATCCAGAATTCGACTCAGGAGGAAGATCCGGAGGAGGACCTAGAGGAGGATCCTGAGGAGGAGATTTTACCTGGTAGCCTACTGTGGATTAGATCCAGAGTGATAGACCCTTTTGACTGATATAGTTAGAATTAGCTGGGGTGATGCTAGTGCAAAGGCCACTGTATTTTTGTATGACTGTGTGGCCTACTTTTGAAGCACTTGACTTTACTTTAGTTGTATGTGACTAAAAGTACTTTTGTGTCATCTGTGTGCTATATTTTTGTAATTCCCCCATAACTTGCTAATTTTATGAAGTTTGAAGTGTTAATGAATGTAAATTATTGTTATTTCCAATGTTTCTCGATTGACTCTTGTTTTGAGTATTTCCTCGCGTAATCACTTTTATTTTTGCACTAGGCATCATTAGAATTATGGACGGATGAAAGAGTGGTCGAGGTCGTGGGCGAGGGACTAGATAAACCTAACCTCACAGGGATGATCAGGGATCGACAACTGGGCTGACGCAGGGACAAGAGAATATAGAGGGTAACCAAATGGTTACTGCCATTAATAGGATGACTGATATCCTAGAACAACAAGGACCAGGGCCACTTAACCAACCTGGGGAACAAGATAGAGGGAAAAATAGAGCCTTGGAGAGGCTTCTGAAGTTTAATCCGCCTAAGTTTATTGGAGGACCTGACCTCGAATTAGCGGAGAATTGCCTAGAAAGAATGACCAATATTTTCACCGCCCTAGATTATGCGGAGGAGAGGCGAGTGACTTTTGCTGTCTTTCAGTTTGAGGGTACAGCACGTGATTGGTGGGATATGATAAGAGAAAAATGGAAAAGAGCACAAACCTCTTGGACCTGGGAAAACCTTTTAGGAGAGTTTAATGAGAAGTTTCTCCAGCATTTGGTTCAAGAGAAACGGGAGGACGAATTCATAAAAGTGAAGAATGGGGGCGTCTAGCGTGGCTGAGTATGAGGAAAAATTTACTAAACTTTCTAGGTACGCCCCAGAATTGGTAGCCACTGAGAGAAGAAGAATAAGGCGATTTGTATAGGGACTTAACGTGGAGATTCAAAAGGGGTTAGCAGCGGCCCAAATCTCTACTTTCACCGAAACCCTAGAGAAGGCACAGAGAGTTGAAAGTGCAAGGCTGCAAGTTAAGGATTTTCATGCCAAGAAGAGGGGCACTCCTAATCATCCTCTCGGACAAGCAGATAAGGGTGTCCCACTTTCTAAAAATGAAAAAGGAACAGGAGGAGTAGAGACATCTAGTACACCAAAAATGACTCAATCAAGAGGAGGCCACAATGGACGAGGTCAACCGAGGGAGACACCTCCAAGTGGTCAGGCTGTGGCTCCTCAAGTTATTTGTGGTTATTGTCATAAGCCTAACCGTACAAAGAATGAGTGTTGGAAGAAATCGAGAAAGTGTTTGTATTGTGGCAGCACTGAATATCAGATCGCGAATTGTTCGAGTATAACAAAGGAAGGAGGTAGTACTCAACGGCCAGACAAGTCGGTATCGAAACAGTCTAGTGCTGGAGGAAGTCGATCTAAAGCACTGGCTAGGGTTTATGCATTAGATTATCAGCAGGTTTCCAATCCCGCTAAGGTCATTAAAGGTATGATTCTTGCTTTCTATTGTTTAGTTAAGGTTCTAAGTGACCATAGTACGACACACACTTTTGCAAAACCCTAGATTTATGAGTTAGAATCAAAGTTTGACTGCTAATTTGGTGATTAGAAATTGTGAGATATGGGTTGCAGAGTGTAAGTTATTGATTGACCTGATAAGCGTGACTATTAAGGGGTATGACTATTATCCTAAGTGTGAATTTCGAGGACGAAATTCTTTTTAAGGAGGGGAGGATGTGAGGACCTGAAAAGTTTCTTATTTTATCGTATGTTACTGGCTTATTTAATTATTTATTCACCCGTTTTCCCCGAAAAATTTATTTCAACCATTTTCAAACTATTTACATGGAACTATGACTTGCATATATTTTTAAAATGTCCCATTAATAAATTTAATTTTCAGAAGCTCGTTTAGTAAGAAATAGCGAATGCGCGTTTGGTGGCAATATTTGATTTGAGAGTACAGTGACCTTGGAGATTTGAGGACTCATGCGTTAGTCTTAAAATAGGTATTTTTTTATGATTAATTACCCTAGTATTGGTTAGTTATATCATCGTTACAAGAATTTTTTAGAAATTACGCTTTATTGCGCTCAAGTCGGAAGTTCGCATTTTCACGCACGCGACTAATTGAAGGACTTTAGAAATTTATTTTAAACTACTAAGAGTGGATAATAATAGTGTTAAAGGAAGTGCATTAGAGGTTTAGTACACAAGTGAAACAAACCCGTGAGGAATCGGGCATGAAACGCGCGCATATGCGAACTAGTGTGAGTTGACTTTTGTGCCAAAAAGGCCACCAACCACCAAGCTTCCATGAGAAGCTTCCCATATAAGATTTTCACCATCTCTCACCCTCTCTTGCTGGCTGAAACTTGGAGGAGAAGAGGAACCAAAAAATTCATCTCATTTCACTCAAATCCTGCACCTTTTCACTTCAAATTTTGTCACACAAACTCATAACAACTTGGAGCTTCACTTGGGCTAGGAAGAGAGCACCATTTCCATGGTTTCTTGGAGCTTTGAGGTGACCAAAATTTCAGAGTTTCATCAACCAAGAGGTAGTAAATCATCCAACCTTTGAAACTTGATTTTTGTGAGTTAGACTGGACTTGGAAGCTTGTAGCTTCATGTGGGTAACTTTGGTTAGTTGAAAATCACTTGAGTGGGCTCTATGAAATCCCACAATGGACATGTTGGTCTGATATGATGATTATGGTTGTTATTTATGTTGATTAAGTGTTAAACAAGTACATATAAGTTGGAAAAGTGGAAAGAAAATCAAAGGAAAGTTGCAAGAGAAGCTTAGCCAATTCTGCCCTGTTTTTGCAAAGCCCTTGGTTCGATTTTTTTTGTGGTCAAATGACCTTGAATTTGTTGTAGATATGTTGTATAGGTTGTGTGAAAAGTTTCCACCGAAAATTACTTGATTTGGTTGAGAAAAAAGTTGAGTTTTGGACAAGAACAAAACTGGAAATCGGGTAACAGGGGTCTCCTGGCAGTGATTTTTGATTGAGCATATCTCTCTTCTCAGATGTCAAAATCAAGTGCCGTTTGTGGTATGTGAAACTAGACACTTCAATTTTCCAATGATATAAAATACATCCCTGATTCGGATTGAGTGAGCCGTACCAGTTCTTCAAAGTTACCTGTTCTGTTTTGTTGCTCTGCTCGAGAGTCAGTGATGTGCTGGGACTTGTTGCCTGAATTTGATCTAGCTACGAACTCAATTTCAAAATTCGTTCTTCTGATGAATTGTAGCCTGTTGAATGTAGTTTCCAATGCCACCAACCATACCCAATTCCAAGTTAAAATGACTATGTTATGGCCAAATTACAGAACTGCACCAGTGATAGAAAACCCCAATTGTAGCTAGCCGAATGGCTTAGCTCGAATTGGGACCTGTTATTTTGCAAATTTTGATGTCAATCACCCACAAAATGTGTATTGACGTTTCTTGCACTTTTGCATCATAAATGAGCCAGATTTGAGTCGTTTTCGTTGGACAAAATGTTTGAAAAAAAAAAAGAAGAAAGCAAAAGGCAGATTGGTCGGTCTTAGGATTTTCTTGAATTTTGGTAGTTCGGTACACTACCTTCCCGTGTGAATTTCCAAGGAAGCTTATAGTGGAGAGTTTTTGGAGAAGAAAGCTTGGTTTTTCACTTTCTCAAGGGGTTTTGAAGGTGCTAAGTTGGACAACTTCCTTTCTCTTTCTTATCTTGCAATTTACAGAGAAGATGACTTGAAATTAGAAGTTTTATGGATGATAACCCAGATTGGTGAAGATTGGTGAAATTTCAGCCTAGGGTTTCATTTTTCCAGCCTTGTTTCTTATTTTTCAGCTATGGCATGATGGTATCTAGTTTTGCTATGGACTTGTATGGAGATTTGTAACTTTATTATGGCTTTTTAGTTTCCAAATCAGAATTTCCAACCTTAGTTGCAAAATTCCAGCCTTGGTAGAGAATTTTTCAGATTAGGTATATGTTGATTGTAACTAGTTTTGTGGCTAAAATAAGTACTCTATGTATCCTATACCTTGTGAACTTGATTTGGGGCTGTCTTATGGTGAGAATGAAGCCTTAAAAATGGCTGAAAATTAGGAAAAATAAGGGGAAGTGCTGCTGAAAAATTTTCCCATAGAAGACTTTGAGCAGTATTGGTAAATCTATTATATCTTGGTGTAGAAAAATCCAAATTGAGTTCTGTTTGTTGCATTTGAAATTAAACTCATAGGTCTTTTAACTGTGTAAAAATCAAGGGTTGGTTCAACTCCTATAAATACCAGCAAATTTACAAAGTTTCTTGAAAAACCATGACTATTCTGTTTTGCACATGAGACAGTAGTGATTTTGAACTAAAAATTTGACTAACCTATGAGTTGAATTTCAGAAGATGTCTTCTAAAGTCTATTAGTTCTTCAAGTTTATTTTCTAATGGTGTAATTTTTGTGATTTTTCAACCTACGGAACTCAAGTTATACTTTTTCAAAGAATGTTGCCAAAGCTGAAAATTTTTTTCAAAAGAATTGAGTGGAACTTGGAAAACTTTGAGAAAAATTTTCTAAGTCTTAAACTTTAATTGGTGTGATTTTGATGGTTTTGTGGCCTTAAACAAATGTACTTCATAGCCCTAGAATGCATTGGGACATTATTCGATTGGCTTTCAAGTTTGTCTTTGAGTTTTGTCTGTTGAGAGACCGAATTTAGATAGGCGTATGGCTCGTGATTAAGGTTAAAGTGAGCACCTTATTAACCTAAGTTTTGAATGATCGGGCCATGACATCTTGTGAGAACCCGTTTTGACCTAATATTTTTCCTAGGGTTTATTTCCCCCTTAATTGCATGTTTTCTGCATTTTCGGGCCTAGGAATATTTTTCTGGTAGATTTTATGAGTAATTATAGTTTTTAGATGATTTTTCTAGTATTGGTGAGTTTTTAGAAAATTAAGAATATATTTTGGACGTGGGACCCACTAGTGCGAAAAGTACGGAAAAATTCGGCCAATAAGGTTAAGTTTCAGATACTGGTGGAAATTTATCGGGTGTTAAGAGATAAGTAGAGGGTGACATGGCATTGATGTGAGAGGAACCAAGTGATAGGAAGGCATTAAATGAAGTGCCAAGTGGCACTATGTGATTGGTCCACTTGTTGGACATTTTTGACTTTTCTTATCATGGATTAAATATCTCAAAAATTGACTAAAAATTCATTCTTTCTTACCTCTTGTTGGCCGATTCTCCCTCTTGGACAAGGAAGAAAAACTTCTTCAATTTACAAGCTTCAAACTATCTCAATCTTCCATTCCAACCAATTAAACTTAGATTTGCTCCATAAAATTCTTCCTTCTAGTGCTAGTAAGTTGTTTGGTGAACTTTGTTTGAAGAACTAAGGTGCACAACATCTTCCTCTCTCTTGATTTCTTGGTAAGTGTTGCTTGAACACCCTACTACCTCTAATAATGGTTATATGATGCTTAGAAGTGGCTTGAGTGTTTGAAAATGTGATTTATCTCTTGATTTGGCTTGTTTTGGTGAAGTTTTTATTTTATTGGGAATTTTTCTGGTTTAATATGATCTTGATGTTGGGGGCTTGTATGATGAATTGTAGTGGTTGGAAATGACTCTAGTGGATGTGAAATGTGGATAAATGCAACTAATTTTGGATTTGGTGTGAAAATTGAAAAGCTAGGGTTCTTAAATCCCCAATTCTGTCCGGTTTTATATCATGTGGTTAGAGGCCGAATTAGACTTTACTCAAAACATGAAAGTTGTAGGTATTGATGTGTTTGAGGTGCCTGTAAAATTTCAGGTCATTTGGATGAGTGTAGAGTGAGTTATGCCGTTTTTACTGTAGCTGTTCTGTTTTGATCAGAATGCGAAAACTGCGATAGTAATTGGCCCTTTTGACTGGAATTGGTTTGGATTTTGAAGTTGGTGTCGCGCCCCACTTTTGAATGTGTGAATTGTGTGAGTGATGTGTGTGTGAAGTGTGGTGTGAACGTGTGCAAAATGAAAAGTAAAAAGGCCATGGGACTTTGGAAAGCGACGATTTGGCCAATTGAAATTTTAAAAAGGGTTTTTTAAATATGAAAACGGAGTCGCCACTTGGTATAGATTTGGGGTGTACCAAGTCACCCAAAAAGTGTTTTTTAAAGACAAAGTAGTAAAACCCTTTTTAAAACGACTCCTAGTCCACGTAAGCCAAAGAAAAAGGTTCGGGGGTCACGTTTGACAAAGGGGAAGGCAAGGATAGAATCCAAGGCACCCCTTTGACCTAGCCAAGGCTAGTTGCGCGACTTAACCTTACCTTTCCTAATTTTCTACCCAATATATGTTCGCACGTTGGATATGACTATATGAATGCAAAACGGAGAGAAAAATGCAATCCTAAATTCTACGATGTCTCTCGTGAGGCTTTTGATCCCAAACCACATGAATTGTGGCGGCCAACAAAGGAAAACCCCATAGAGGTCGATTAATGCAAATGAGACTCAAATGTGCAAGTGTGGAAGTGTATGAAAAGAAATTTAAAAATCCAAGTGTTTGTGTGCAAGTGTATGAAAAGGTGCACGTGTGCAATTGTATGAAAATTCCAAGTATTTGTGTGCAAGTGTATGAAATATAGTGATAAGTGCATATAGGTGTAATTAAATGCAATTTCGTGAAGTAGAAATCAAAATGAACAATAAGGAAAGGAAATGTGAATTGAAAAGAATGAGTGAGTGATAAATGAGAATGAATGAACCTAAGGGAATGCATCAGGTCGGGTATGGGAATGACTCCTAACTTGTCGACTTCGATTTTCCCTTTGATTAGAAGGCAAAACTAGTGTGCTAAGGCTATCGAGTAGCCACACTCGCTCGTTTCCCTTATCAGAAAGGGACCCTCAAGCAAATGGACCCTACAACTATCATGATATGCAAAAATCCTAAAATGAAGGGAAAGGGGGTTCGAGGAGCATGCCAAGTGATAAAACTAAGAAAAATGCATGATATGTGGTGAACAAGCAAATGATTATGCTAATGAGGGGAAATCCCTAAGGGTCTAGCGTTGGACTAGCCCATTCTATGAATTCCGACTAGCGTTGGACTAGTGGAAACGTACATTCATCCATTCCATTCATCTACACTACAGAAAGCTAGTAGACATGCCAAACGCCCATAAACACGTAGCACGTAACACTTAACATGCTCGACTAGATGCAAAACCTAATAAAGCAAGTAACACGTAACACAAAGGCATGCAACCAAACTAATGAACTTATTACATTCACTAATTAAAACAAAAGGGGAAGGGGAAAATGGACCAAATTGCTCGCCAAAGCTCTATCTATTACAAGCCAAGAGGTGTACACATACCCCATTAAAGAATAACTTCATGAAAATGAAAGTAAATGACATAAGTAAAAGGAATTGAGAAAAAACTAGGAAAGCAAAGTAGGCATGCAATTCACTTAACACGTTGGGTCACATAGGAGAGAAACAAAAGGGATAAAAGAAATTATACCGCCCCTTTGAATGGTGTCCAAATGAAAGAAAAATGGCTTCAAAACAATAAAAAAGTCAAGGTACCTCAAATAGTAAAGTATAACAAAGTCACCAAATCTCTCCTAATTGCAATTTAAATGAAATCAAATAATGCATAAGTTTCAGAAAAAGGACCCACCAAGGACCCAATTACCAATTAAAGACCCAATTGCAAACCTTAGTCAACCATTCGAATTCAATCGAAACATTTAAGCACTCCAAAGGTCTCAAGAGCCAAGAAAAGGTCAAACAACCAATTTATTTTAGGGAAATTAAAAAATAGGCAAACACGAGCTCATTCGGTCATGAAACCCCTAAAGTCATGACTTAAGTGCAATTGACAAAACATGGTAGTTAATTGAAACAAAACAAGCCATGAAGTTGCACAAATTAAAATTGCCAAGGACCAAATTGATGAAATTATTTAATTGATTGGGTTCTAGTAGAACAAGGAGAGACTTGGGGGCCAAAGTGCAAATTTTTGAAAGTTCCATGCATGCAAATCACGTAGAAGAAGAATTTCTGCAACAAACAATTTCTGCAATGCCAAACCAGCTGCACTTCTTCATAATTTGTGAACTTCCTTAGGCTTTTAGACCAAAACAAATGCAGTTCGCACAAAATAACAAAACACCACTTGATCTACCCACTTTATAATGCAACAAAACAATCAATCAAACAAAAAGAGCCTGCAAAAATGATGAAGCAAATTTTCTGCTGCAACATTCATCCAGAATTTTTCCTTTTTGCAACTTTAAACTCTCAACTGCAGGTTTCATAGAAAACTTCAAACAAAAGCCACCAAAGACCCTCACTCAATCACCATTTAACAACTAAACACTTTGATTAACACAACACAGCTGAACATGCAACAAAAAAAAAACAGAAAAACACCCCCAAAAACTCATGCAACTCGGCTGAAGCTATGCTGCGTTTTCTTTTATTGCAACTTTCAGGGTTTCTGATGCAGTTCAAACGCAAGGAACAACTTAGGCAACAAAGGTTTGGACAAGATTACCAAACATTCTTTCTACTTTTTAATCATAAAACTCTTATGTGTAAACACAACAATTCAAGGAAAGAGAGCATGCAAATCTGGAAAATTTTCTCTGCAGCATTCTACAATTTTTCAGCCACGGCATTTCTTTTCATCATGCAAACCAGATTTTTAATTCAAATACAAAGCTTTGATTAGATATTTCTCAAACCAGCATCTTAACTCTAACTAAACAACAAGCTGCTTAACTCAACTCCAAACAAACAAGAACAATGAAGGAGCTAATGCATTACAGAAAATCTGGACAGACATTCATGTAGAATACTTTGGCAATCTGAAATCCACTTTCCAGCTCAAATATTTTAGATGTTTAAACACTCAAACTCAACACCCAACCTTCCATTGATTCCCTCCAACACAAGATCAAACATGAAACTGAAGGGCAAAACTTAACCAGCAACCAAAGGAAAGGAAATGCGGCAGGGAAAAGACCGAAAAAATGCAGCAGCTTTTGCTTGCTGTGTTTTTGAAAGGAGGAACTTTTAAATAACTTGGTGACTTCAGCAATTCATACCATGAGTTTCCAACAAACTTTCAGTTTCAAAATACATCAGAAATGATCTACATTCACACTAAACTCTGACCCAAACAAATCAGGAAAACAAGTCGCAAACTTCTGCATTTTCTAATTACAACATTGCCGCAGCTATGTGTCAACAATTTTGGCCAAATCTGCCCACAATTCAAATGGTTTACTACTGAATGTCATACAAGACTTAAAACAACATTTTTCATGCATTTCCAAGCATTATTTGCTAATGAAAAATTCCAGAAACAACTGCAAATTCTGGTTTCACTCCCTTGGCAAGTCACATAAATTTTCCAGCACTTGGTTGGTCTTAAATCCGAATTTACCTCGGTTGAATCATTGTGTTAAGAGCTTTCTATTTTCATTTCATTTTCTGGTTTGGACATGCTTATAAACTCTTAAATTCCTTATGCACGTATCAAGCTAGCATATGAATATTTCCAGCTCAGAAATCAAGTTCAAATAATATCCATAACCATCAAAATTTCCAGAAATTTTTCTGTTTGGTCCGGATGATCTTGCCTTAAGGCAGATTGCACTTTTGAATTTTTATTCCTCTGTTTTATCAAACTGATTGGCTACATGCAGGGCCTAAGTACTCATTATTAGCTGCATATTTATGATTATAAGCCCAAATTACAAAAATCAAAACCAATTTAAGCTGCACTACTCCAAGCAAGCTCACGGCAAAATTTTCTAGCCAAGACAGAATTTTCCACAGCTTTGTTTTCACCATTTGATTGCGAAATTTAACACATGCAAGACTCTAATCCTGATAATCATCCAAAATCCAGTTAGATAAACATCTTTCATGCTCAGATTGTCCAAATTCAGACCCATTCAGCAGCCAAAATAAAACAAGTGCATCAAGCTCACGGCAGGAGCTTTATATCTAACCAGAATTTCTGCAGGCTTTCACTATGCCATCCGAAGGTACAAATCAACATGCATGGTGGAAATCATCACATTTTCATTTGGCTAAATCCACTTAAGTGCTCAAGTCATCACAGGAATTCAGAAATAGAGTGCATTATCATCTCAGCTTTCGGATGGTACCTCACAACTAGTCAAGCTTTCACACGAAAATCTGGAAAATGTTTTCCTCCTCTCGGCTCACAAGCACGCGACAGGTTTTCTGTTTTGGGTTGGTGTGGCTGTGGTTGTCGGTGGAGATGGTGGTTGTTGCGGCTGGAAACTTGATTGCAGCTGGTAGAACAGAAGTGCAGAAGGGTGAAGCTCGCTCACAGCTTCTCTCTGTCTTACTTCAACTCACGGACGGAACCAGAAAAATTTTTGCCGCTCGCGGATCCTTTTCTTCCCTCTCGGATGCACGGTTGCCGCTCTCTCTCTCTCGCACTTTCTGTCGATGGTCACAAGGCAGAGGCTGGAGAGGAAGTGTTTTTGGAATGTTGGAGTTGCTCCAATGGGAAACAAGTCACGAATGAAGGGAAATGGGGTGTGAGTGGAGACTCAGATGTCATCCGGCAGAATTGGAGATGTTTTTGTTTTAAAGTTGGCCCAGGAAGCCTTGCTCACCCACGGCTGAAAAGCCATTGAAAAGAAATATATTGTGGTGGATGGTAGTTGATATACTAGTGTGTGATATAGTGGAGTGCATTAGTGGTTATAAGTCGGCATAGAGATGGAAGGTGCTGGAATGTAAAATGGAAATGGATTCGGCAGAAATAGAATTGTGATTTTTTGATTTTTTTGATTTTTTGATTTTTTGATTTTTTTTTTTTGAAACAAACAAAATTGATAATAATAAAAAGAAATAACCAAAACAAAATAATTAACATTTGATGAAAAATAAACTAGAACAATAAAGTGCAATTTCCATTTCTTTTCCATTTCCTATTTTCATCGTTTTTCTCTTTTTTTTTCTTTTTTTTTTTTTCAAAATAACTTAACAAAAATAAACAAAATGCCAAAAGATTGAATTTAGAAGACATAAAACATATTTTGTGGGCAATTTTCTTTTTTTTTTCTTTTCTCTCCTCTTTTCTTTTCACTTTCTCATTTTCATTCATTTTCCAAGAGATTCTATGCTAACAGCTTAAAAATAAAAATAAAACTAGAAACTAAAACTAAAAATCGAATAAAACTAAAATGAAAAAATTAAAAATAAACAGCAAATGAAATTACACCAAAATTTGGTGTCTACAGTTTGCCCCTCTTTGTCTGAGTTTTGAAAAAACTTGAGACAAAGAAGTAGACACCAAATACTTACCTGTGTTATTCGGCTGCAATGGACGCTTCTGAAATGAGGATCGACCTCTTTAACATTTTTTTTTTTTTTTTTAAAATGGAATTGACCCAAACAGGAAATTAAAACGGGACTGACCCGAGCAGAAATTTAAAATTGGGACTGACTAGAGAAGGAAATTCAAATCATGGGACTGGCCCGAACAAGCTTTAATCGCGGGACTGACCCGAATGAGCTTTTGAATCGTGGGACTGACCCGAATGAGCTTTTGATCGAGGGACTGACCCGAAAATGCTTTTGATCGAGGGACTGACCCGAATGAGCTTTTGATCGAGGGACTGACCCGAAAATGCTTTTGATGACCCGAAAATGTTTTTGATCGAGGGACTGACCCGAATGAGCTTTTGATCGAGGGACTGACCCGAAAATGTTTTTGATCGAGGGACTGACCCGAATGAGCTTTTGATCGAGGGACTGACCCGAATGAGCTTTTGATCGAGGGACTGACCCGAAAATGCTTTTGATCGAGGGACTGACCCGAATGAGCTTTTGATCGAGGGACTGACCCGAAAATGCTTTTGATCGAGGGACTGACCCGAAAATGTTTTTGATCGAGGGACTGACCCGAATGAGCTTTTGATCGAGGGACTGACCCGAAAATGCTTTTGATCGAGGGACTGACCCGAATGAGCTTTTGATCGAGGGACTGACCCGAAAATGCTTTTGATCGAGGGACTGACCCGAATGAGCTTTTGATCGAGGGACTGACCCGAAAATGCTTTTGATCGAGGGACTGACCCGAAAATGTTTTTGATCGTCGGTCAGTGGGATTAAACCCGATCCTGCCGTGACGAAATTTGATTCGATTTTTGTTTTTGATTGATGATTTTTGCTTCTTTTTGACTTTTCTTTTTGACTTTTCAAAATCTTTACAAAAAATTAATTTGCCCCAGTATGATGAATTTTTGCTATTTGAGTCCAGAGTTGATTCTGTATCGCCATGCTGTTGCATTTTTTGATGAAATTTGCTTGCGACATTTTCAATCTGCCTTTGTTCACCGGAGGACTCTTTCCGACACCGATTTCAGTGCGAGGTGTGATTGTTTTCATCCATGCATGAAATTTCCTGCAAAAGAGAAAAAACAAAGGAATTGCCACCATTATTTGATCCGTTTGTCCTTGAGAATCGTGTAAACATGAGTCTTTGGATGCCTTCGTCAAAGTTGACCGTGGCATCTGACTTGGTTGGATTTGTCATTTCTAAACGTCTCTGATTTTTCCCGACTAACCGAGCGTGCATTTTGCCATATTGTGAAGCTTGCGTAACCGACCTTGCTGAATTTCAACCATTTTCGCAAGATGACTGAACCCAAGTATGCTTTGAATAAACCATGGGGTTATCATTCACCAAAATTCGATGATTAAAAAGTAATTTCACCTATCATGCAGAAATGAATATGTGAAAGAATGCAAACACAAACCATTTGTGCTTAAAGCCTACAAAAATGCCATGAATACAAGCAATTGAGAAAAAAATGAGCTTCCTAAGAATGAATTTGCTAAAGAAATATTTTTACAAAACGACACAGTTTTGGCCAACGGATGTCATATTCGAGTTCCTGAATATCTTTGTTCTGCAATTCGACACTGGCAGAAGTATTATGAAGAGAAATTCCAAATGAACCAAGTCATCAACTGTTCTTCCTCGTGTTTGCTCATTGAAGAAACCTACCTAGCGCCCTTTCGGGTTTTCATCAAGGTTGCCCCCACCCCCCCCTTTTTTTTTGTTTTGTTTTGTCTTTTCTCTTTTTTCTTTTTTTTTCTTTTTCTTTTTTTTTTTCTTTTTGAGGTGCCCTTTCGGGTTTTTACGTAAGAAAGCAATGGAAGAGCTCAACCATAATCGCCTCAGAAGTATGAGTTAAAGATTTCTGACATCAGTAAAATGCACTTCCCTTGTAAGATTAAGCGAAGGCATTATGGACATCACTTGTCAGTTGATTAGCAAACTTTCCAATAGAAATATAGCAAGTGACGAAAGTCAGGACTTTGGGCTTTTGTAATGGAGTCAGGTGGGATATGTCAAGAAAAGTTAAGGCTTGAAAACAATTTGCTCTTATGAGAGGTGAAATAACCTGAGATTGCATCATTTGAAATCATCTTCAATTTCGAACGAAACTGAGGGAAATTTGCCCCAGTTTGATTGAATTTTCTCTCTTTGCTTTTTCCATTGCATCTTCCTCACTTTTTGCATTTTTCTTCAAAGCTAAATTTGCCCCAGTATGGGGTTCTCTTTTCCTTTTCATCTTTTTTTTTTTTTTTGATTTGTCTTTTGGCCTTTTGCCATTCTTTTGAACTTTTTCAAAGATTTGCCCCAGTGTAGGGTTTTCTGCTTTTTCTTTCTCTTTCAAAATAAATTTGCCCCAGTGTAGGGTTTTCTTTTCTTTTGATCATCTCTTTTCCAAAATAACTTGGCCCCAGTGTGGGGTTTGCAACTCTCAGGGGCTGCCAAACGAAAATTACTGCTCTGATGGCTCAAAAGGGATAACTAGGGATGAAATGTTTTGATTGAAAAGGAAGATGGCCTGACTTTTACCTCGTCCCTTGCATGATTTCCAAAAGAAATTTGCATAATCAAAAATAAAGACTTCTTACACATGTCTGATTTGATAGGTTGAGAGACTGTTTGTCCGTCCATCTCTTCAAGGATAAGTGCTCCACTCGGTAGCACCTTTTTGAATGACAAATGGCCTTACCAGTTTAGGCCAAATTCGTCTTTGATTTCATCTTGCATTGGCAAATCTCACTTTAACTCTTTGTCCTTCTTCTCTAAAGGACCGGTGGCGGACCTTTTTGTTATGAACACAGGCCATACGACATTCAACTGCTTTTCATCCATCAAAATCAATCGTCGGTGACGCTGCTTTAACCAATCAGCTTAGAACTTGGCAGAGGAGGGATTTCTTGATGAAAGGCTTTCTTAACGAAAGGATTTTCAATGAAGAGCTTTCTTAATGAAGGGATTTTTCAATGAAGGATTTTTAATGAAGGGATTTCTTAATGAAGGGACTTTTGGATGAATGGTATTATCGGAATCCAGAACAGTGATATTCAAAGGGTCAAATAATTTCATCTTTGGCCATTTAAAAGAATTAAAATTCAGGACAATAATCAAATAAACAAATTGTACATTTAATGGAAAAACTAATCAAAGCGGAAACAAGACAAAAACTTAATTGCGAAAGATGTTTTCATGAAGCTATTCACATATGCAAGAAATGGTTTTTGTGAGCTTTAGTAAATAAAAACCCCTAGATTTACCGAAATTCCCTTCGAGAGGGAAGATACTCGGCCATCCAAATTGTGCAAAGCTCCTTCAGGATTTTCAAATTTCGTCGCTGGAGGTGGATGCCTCGAAGGTGTCCTGGTGTTCAGGAAAAGGATTTGTACTTATGATCGGCCCTTGTTCACCTCTTTTCCTTAGCACTATTTCTCCTGCCTCGATCATGTCTTGGACTTTGTGCTTAAGTGCCCTGCAATCGGCGGTTGAGTGGCCAGGTACTCCCGAATGATAGGCACAAATAGCATGTGGATTGTACCCAGCAGGCATGCCATGAAGATAAGTTGGAGGGGGAATCACGCCTATTTTGTTGGCAACCTTCAATTGCTCATACAATTGGTCCAAAGGCCTGCCTAGGTTGGTGAAGGTTCGGGTACGGCTTTGATTGTAGGTTTCAATGGGTCGGGGATAGTTGTAGGTGGGTCTATTTGGTGGGGGAAATCTTTGGTGGTAAGGAGGTCGAGGACGAGTTTGTTGAAAGTTTGGTTGAGGTATTTGGGAAGGGGTTGTAGGCGGGTTGGCATAATTTGGGCGAGGTCGAGGATGAGTGGTATTGGTGTGGTAAACAGGATGAGGATTTGAGTAGTAGGGGTAAGGGTTTGAGTAGGTAGGGTATTGTCGAGGTCTGGGTCTTGGGACAGGGTTTTGATTCCATGTGAAGGCAGTTTCCCCCTCTTTCTTTTTAAATTGCGGGTTCTTCTCACTAGTCCCCTGTCCTTGCAAAGCATCCAACTGGGATTTGAGGGCAGAGACATTAACAATCTTCCCAGCTTTCACGAAGTCATCGTACTCCTCAAGTTTATTAACAATGGCGGCGAACGAGCATCCAGTCATGCGGAAAATTTCTTCAAAATACGGGGGATCATGTGCCTTAATGAAAGTACGTATGATTTCGTCTTCCGTCATTGGTGGCTCGACTTTTGCAGCTATTTTCCTCCACCTCTTGGCATAAGTCTTGTGATCCTCGGAGGGTTTTCTTTTTGTTCCTTCCAACGTGATTCGTGTCGGAGCCAGCTCGCAGTTATACTCGTATTGCTTTACAAAAGCATTGGACAAGTCAATCCAGGTTTTTACTTCTTCGGGCTTCAAATTTGAGTACCAGTCGAGGGCATCCCCCTCCAGACTTTCCGGGAACAACCTTAGAGGCAGGTTCTCGTCGTCTACAGGCTTTCCTAACTTGTTAGCAAATAGTCGGAGGTGTGTCTTGGGATTACCCGTCCCATCGTACTTGTTAAACTTAGGGGTTTTGAACCCCTCAGGCAATTGCACATTGGGAAAGAGACAAAGCTCATCGTAGTCCAGGACTCCTTGCTTGTTCAACCCCTGACTCTTCCTCATAAACTCATCAAAACGATCAAGGCGTTTGAGCAGCTTTATATCAACAGGAGCAGAAGATTTCCCCATTTCTGCCTTGGTTTGAACAATATGGTCTGGTAGGAATGGCTCAGCAATAGGGTGATAAAAGGTATGTGGCTCAGGTGGTATATTTGAAGTGATTTGGGGTTGTGGACCTCGCATGTGAGTAAGAAAAAATGAAGGATGAGGAGGGTAAGTGTATGGCAAATTTGTGGTGGGATAGGTGAAAGTTTCTTCGGGTGCAATAGGGAATGATGGAGTAACAGTGGCATGGGCCGAAGGTAGGACAAACGGCTCTTGCTCAGGCTGTCTGGCGGGTACAGGTTCGGATTGAACTCCGCTGCTAATTAGCTCATCACTCAACTTCCTTTGGGCGGCCATCTCAGACGCCATCTCTCCGAACTTGGTAAGCATCTCAGTCAACTGAATCCCCAAACTTGCAGTCTCGAATTGAGCGGTAGTAGCAGACCTATCTGACTGTTCTGGTTGTGAACTCATGTTTACACGACTCTTCTAGGCTTGATTACGAGATCGTGGTATGATGGGGTTTCGACGAAAAGCTAAGTTTAAATATTACCTGAAAATTTTTTAAAAAATTGCCTTTAGATTCAACCCTCACTTAGTTATTCCAATAAAAACAAAGAAAAAGAAAAGAAAAAAACAAGAGTTAGTAGATATTCAGAAAATTCGGATGCATGTCCTATGGGGGAACCCTTTTTGTGCCAAGGGTAGGCCTAGCATGAAAATGCAGTCCTCCAGAGCAGGCACTATACAATACCTGATGGATCCGATCGACTGATCGTGTGAAGAATGATTTGAAAATTTTGGCCAATTGGAGTGACGAGAGACACTTTGTCAAAATGAGGTCAACGTCCGAATGGATTGATCACTTTTGATCGATACAAGAATTTGTAAAAACGCACAGGTTTGACCTTGACAAACTTCCTATCGAAGAGACCGGAATTCGTTTGACAAAATTTCCTCAGTAAAGCGCGGGTCAAAACCCCAACTGATCAAATGGCTGGATGCAGTGGACGGTTTTCTTAAAACCGACTAGGTTTCCCAATTTGAAATTCGATCTTGAAACCTTAATTGGTCAAATGGGTTGAATGAAATTGATCATTTATTTAAAATCGACCAGATTACCCTAAAAAGGGGAACATGTCAAATGAATTGAATGAAATTTAATTTATCCAAAATTAATCAGATCACCCTAAAAAGGGTAAATTGATCAAATAGATTGAACGAAACTTGATTTATTCAAAATCGGCTCGGTTGCCCTAAAAATGGGTAAATTGGCAAAATGAATGAAATTGAATTAGTGATTTATTCAAAAATTGGTCGAATGACCCTAAAAAGGGTAAATTGGTCAAATGAATTGACGATTTATTCAAAATCGACCGGATGACCCTAAAAAGGGTAGATTGGTCAAATAACCCTAAAAAGGGTAAATTGATCAAATAAATTGACAATTTATTCAAAATCGACCAGGTGACCCTAAAAAGGGTAAATTGATGATTTACTCAAAATTGACCGGATGACCCTAAAAAGGGTAAATTGGTCAAATGAATTGACAATTTATTGAATGAATCGGCAAAATGGATTGGTTGAATTGCCCGGCCATTGGTTATTTCAAAATCATTGAAGTGCATTAGTCTATGACCTTCTAAAAATCAAATTTTGGTCTTAATTTATTTATCGTCTCAAAAGGAGGAATCATTTGTGAATTTCTTCAAATTAATGTCCTTCACGCAAGGGATTTTTACCAATTTTTGATAAAAGGGCCAAAAAGTGATTATTAGATGCTCATATTCCAAAGATCACTCTATGAAAATGATCGGATCCTACCTTACCTTGTGCACTACCCCTTTGGATGGTACAAAATGTAAACGTGCAAGTCTCACTGGATTAAGTATCCGAGACACAAAGGTGGTTTATTCCTAAACGCGGGATTCCCTAAGTGGCATTCCCTTTCTAGGGTTTATGCATGATGCCATTTATTAAAGCGATGTAAATATGCAATTCGAAATGAAACGTGACCTAAGGAACCCTTTATTTGCCAGGGTAGGCCTAGAATGATATGCAATCATTAATCTACGAATGCAATATACCAAAATCTTTAAACGTGCAATAACCTATCTACAAGGGTAGGTTCTAAAAGAAAGTCATGCCAGACCTCTTATTTCCTAATGTTTGTGAATGCAAAAGACAAGAGACAAGGAAACGTGAGTTCAACACATAATCACATAACACATTTGGACAAAAAGCAACAAAGACAGATAATGAAAGAGGGGTGGGACCCCTCCCCTCGTGAACAGTGTTTCCTAATTTAGGGTAAGGTCGACTCTTCCCTAGGCAATTCTAATATGGATGCATGAGGCTTGGCTTACTAATGCATCTAGACTCGATAGGTCATAGGCCCCCGAGCCTTCAGACTTAGAAACCAAGGGTCATCAATCCCAAGGTTCTTTGTCGGTGGCTCGAGCGATTCCCCAAACACCGCTACGCACACATCGTGTCACGGCTACGTGTTTGAGTGAATCTATCAAAACCTCAATCTTCGACAAAAAGCTAAAGGCTATCAACCAATAGCTTTAAGCGGAAGATTGAGTGACCCATTGGATCATGCTACACACACATCGTGTCGTGATCACATGTCCAAGTGAGTCACCTAATCCTAATAGGGTGGAGTGGCGTGACAAGCCACTAAAGAAAAATAAAAGGGATAAAAGAAGTAAAGCGTATGCTCGTATGCTAGTGCTCGTTTGGAGGGGAAGGGTCAAGAACCAACGCGAGGCTCTAGGGTGACCCATACCTCCCAAAATGCAATGCAAGCGCGAGATAACAAATAAACATTCATTCAAACATACATTCGTGAGTCGAGGGATTGGTTTGATTACGTATATAAGACAAAAGGTCCTAAAAAATGAAAAATGCAATCCTAATATCCACATGCCATGCATAGAAAGGGTAGAAAAAGGAAACGAATGGTTAAGTCAAAATGCTTGGACCCACTTAGGAAGTCCCCAGTGGAGTCGCCAACTGTCGCGCCCCACTTTTGAATGTGTGAATTGTGTGAGTGATGTGTGTGTGAAGTGTGGTGTGAACGTGTGCAAAATGAAAAGTAAAAAGGCCATGGGACTTTGGAAAGCGACGATTTGGCCAATTGAAATTTTAAAAAGGGTTTTTTAAATATGAAAACGGAGTCGCCACTTGGTATAGATTTGGGGTGTACCAAGTCACCCAAAAAGTGTTTTTTAAAGACAAAGTAGTAAAACCCTTTTTAAAACGACTCCTAGTCCACGTAAGCCAAAGAAAAAGGTTCGGGGGTCACGTTTGACAAAGGGGAAGGCAAGGATAGAATCCAAGGCACCCCTTTGACCTAGCCAAGGCTAGTTGCGCGACTTAACCTTACCTTTCCTAATTTTCTACCCAATATATGTTCGCACGTTGGATATGACTATATGAATGCAAAACGGAGAGAAAAATGCAATCCTAAATTCTACGATGTCTCTCGTGAGGCTTTTGATCCCAAACCACATGAATTGTGGCGGCCAACAAAGGAAAACCCCATAGAGGTCGATTAATGCAAATGAGACTCAAATGTGCAAGTGTGGAAGTGTATGAAAAGAAATTTAAAAATCCAAGTGTTTGTGTGCAAGTGTATGAAAAGGTGCACGTGTGCAATTGTATGAAAATTCCAAGTATTTGTGTGCAAGTGTATGAAATATAGTGATAAGTGCATATAGGTGTAATTAAATGCAATTTCGTGAAGTAGAAATCAAAATGAACAATAAGGAAAGGAAATGTGAATTGAAAAGAATGAGTGAGTGATAAATGAGAATGAATGAACCTAAGGGAATGCATCAGGTCGGGTATGGGAATGACTCCTAACTTGTCGACTTCGATTTTCCCTTTGATTAGAAGGCAAAACTAGTGTGCTAAGGCTATCGAGTAGCCACACTCGCTCGTTTCCCTTATCAGAAAGGGACCCTCAAGCAAATGGACCCTACAACTATCATGATATGCAAAAATCCTAAAATGAAGGGAAAGGGGGTTCGAGGAGCATGCCAAGTGATAAAACTAAGAAAAATGCATGATATGTGGTGAACAAGCAAATGATTATGCTAATGAGGGGAAATCCCTAAGGGTCTAGCGTTGGACTAGCCCATTCTATGAATTCCGACTAGCGTTGGACTAGTGGAAACGTACATTCATCCATTCCATTCATCTACACTACAGAAAGCTAGTAGACATGCCAAACGCCCATAAACACGTAGCACGTAACACTTAACATGCTCGACTAGATGCAAAACCTAATAAAGCAAGTAACACGTAACACAAAGGCATGCAACCAAACTAATGAACTTATTACATTCACTAATTAAAACAAAAGGGGAAGGGGAAAATGGACCAAATTGCTCGCCAAAGCTCTATCTATTACAAGCCAAGAGGTGTACACATACCCCATTAAAGAATAACTTCATGAAAATGAAAGTAAATGACATAAGTAAAAGGAATTGAGAAAAAACTAGGAAAGCAAAGTAGGCATGCAATTCACTTAACACGTTGGGTCACATAGGAGAGAAACAAAAGGGATAAAAGAAATTATACCGCCCCTTTGAATGGTGTCCAAATGAAAGAAAAATGGCTTCAAAACAATAAAAAAGTCAAGGTACCTCAAATAGTAAAGTATAACAAAGTCACCAAATCTCTCCTAATTGCAATTTAAATGAAATCAAATAATGCATAAGTTTCAGAAAAAGGACCCACCAAGGACCCAATTACCAATTAAAGACCCAATTGCAAACCTTAGTCAACCATTCGAATTCAATCGAAACATTTAAGCACTCCAAAGGTCTCAAGAGCCAAGAAAAGGTCAAACAACCAATTTATTTTAGGGAAATTAAAAAATAGGCAAACACGAGCTCATTCGGTCATGAAACCCCTAAAGTCATGACTTAAGTGCAATTGACAAAACATGGTAGTTAATTGAAACAAAACAAGCCATGAAGTTGCACAAATTAAAATTGCCAAGGACCAAATTGATGAAATTATTTAATTGATTGGGTTCTAGTAGAACAAGGAGAGACTTGGGGGCCAAAGTGCAAATTTTTGAAAGTTCCATGCATGCAAATCACGTAGAAGAAGAATTTCTGCAACAAACAATTTCTGCAATGCCAAACCAGCTGCACTTCTTCATAATTTGTGAACTTCCTTAGGCTTTTAGACCAAAACAAATGCAGTTCGCACAAAATAACAAAACACCACTTGATCTACCCACTTTATAATGCAACAAAACAATCAATCAAACAAAAAGAGCCTGCAAAAATGATGAAGCAAATTTTCTGCTGCAACATTCATCCAGAATTTTTCCTTTTTGCAACTTTAAACTCTCAACTGCAGGTTTCATAGAAAACTTCAAACAAAAGCCACCAAAGACCCTCACTCAATCACCATTTAACAACTAAACACTTTGATTAACACAACACAGCTGAACATGCAACAAAAAAAAAAAAAACAGAAAAACACCCCCAAAAACTCATGCAACTCGGCTGAAGCTATGCTGCGTTTTCTTTTATTGCAACTTTCAGGGTTTCTGATGCAGTTCAAACGCAAGGAACAACTTAGGCAACAAAGGTTTGGACAAGATTACCAAACATTCTTTCTACTTTTTAATCATAAAACTCTTATGTGTAAACACAACAATTCAAGGAAAGAGAGCATGCAAATCTGGAAAATTTTCTCTGCAGCATTCTACAATTTTTCAGCCACGGCATTTCTTTTCATCATGCAAACCAGATTTTTAATTCAAATACAAAGCTTTGATTAGATATTTCTCAAACCAGCATCTTAACTCTAACTAAACAACAAGCTGCTTAACTCAACTCCAAACAAACAAGAACAATGAAGGAGCTAATGCATTACAGAAAATCTGGACAGACATTCATGTAGAATACTTTGGCAATCTGAAATCCACTTTCCAGCTCAAATATTTTAGATGTTTAAACACTCAAACTCAACACCCAACCTTCCATTGATTCCCTCCAACACAAGATCAAACATGAAACTGAAGGGCAAAACTTAACCAGCAACCAAAGGAAAGGAAATGCGGCAGGGAAAAGACCGAAAAAATGCAGCAGCTTTTGCTTGCTGTGTTTTTGAAAGGAGGAACTTTTAAATAACTTGGTGACTTCAGCAATTCATACCATGAGTTTCCAACAAACTTTCAGTTTCAAAATACATCAGAAATGATCTACATTCACACTAAACTCTGACCCAAACAAATCAGGAAAACAAGTCGCAAACTTCTGCATTTTCTAATTACAACATTGCCGCAGCTATGTGTCAACAATTTTGGCCAAATCTGCCCACAATTCAAATGGTTTACTACTGAATGTCATACAAGACTTAAAACAACATTTTTCATGCATTTCCAAGCATTATTTGCTAATGAAAAATTCCAGAAACAACTGCAAATTCTGGTTTCACTCCCTTGGCAAGTCACATAAATTTTCCAGCACTTGGTTGGTCTTAAATCCGAATTTACCTCGGTTGAATCATTGTGTTAAGAGCTTTCTATTTTCATTTCATTTTCTGGTTTGGACATGCTTATAAACTCTTAAATTCCTTATGCACGTATCAAGCTAGCATATGAATATTTCCAGCTCAGAAATCAAGTTCAAATAATATCCATAACCATCAAAATTTCCAGAAATTTTTCTGTTTGGTCCGGATGATCTTGCCTTAAGGCAGATTGCACTTTTGAATTTTTATTCCTCTGTTTTATCAAACTGATTGGCTACATGCAGGGCCTAAGTACTCATTATTAGCTGCATATTTATGATTATAAGCCCAAATTACAAAAATCAAAACCAATTTAAGCTGCACTACTCCAAGCAAGCTCACGGCAAAATTTTCTAGCCAAGACAGAATTTTCCACAGCTTTGTTTTCACCATTTGATTGCGAAATTTAACACATGCAAGACTCTAATCCTGATAATCATCCAAAATCCAGTTAGATAAACATCTTTCATGCTCAGATTGTCCAAATTCAGACCCATTCAGCAGCCAAAATAAAACAAGTGCATCAAGCTCACGGCAGGAGCTTTATATCTAACCAGAATTTCTGCAGGCTTTCACTATGCCATCCGAAGGTACAAATCAACATGCATGGTGGAAATCATCACATTTTCATTTGGCTAAATCCACTTAAGTGCTCAAGTCATCACAGGAATTCAGAAATAGAGTGCATTATCATCTCAGCTTTCGGATGGTACCTCACAACTAGTCAAGCTTTCACACGAAAATCTGGAAAATGTTTTCCTCCTCTCGGCTCACAAGCACGCGACAGGTTTTCTGTTTTGGGTTGGTGTGGCTGTGGTTGTCGGTGGAGATGGTGGTTGTTGCGGCTGGAAACTTGATTGCAGCTGGTAGAACAGAAGTGCAGAAGGGTGAAGCTCGCTCACAGCTTCTCTCTGTCTTACTTCAACTCACGGACGGAACCAGAAAAATTTTTGCCGCTCGCGGATCCTTTTCTTCCCTCTCGGATGCACGGTTGCCGCTCTCTCTCTCTCGCACTTTCTGTCGATGGTCACAAGGCAGAGGCTGGAGAGGAAGTGTTTTTGGAATGTTGGAGTTGCTCCAATGGGAAACAAGTCACGAATGAAGGGAAATGGGGTGTGAGTGGAGACTCAGATGTCATCCGGCAGAATTGGAGATGTTTTTGTTTTAAAGTTGGCCCAGGAAGCCTTGCTCACCCACGGCTGAAAAGCCATTGAAAAGAAATATATTGTGGTGGATGGTAGTTGATATACTAGTGTGTGATATAGTGGAGTGCATTAGTGGTTATAAGTCGGCATAGAGATGGAAGGTGCTGGAATGTAAAATGGAAATGGATTCGGCAGAAATAGAATTGTGATTTTTTGATTTTTTTGATTTTTTGATTTTTTGATTTTTTTTTTTGAAACAAACAAAATTGATAATAATAAAAAGAAATAACCAAAACAAAATAATTAACATTTGATGAAAAATAAACTAGAACAATAAAGTGCAATTTCCATTTCTTTTCCATTTCCTATTTTCATCGTTTTTCTCTTTTTTTTTCTTTTTTTTTTTTTCAAAATAACTTAACAAAAATAAACAAAATGCCAAAAGATTGAATTTAGAAGACATAAAACATATTTTGTGGGCAATTTTCTTTTTTTTTTTCTTTTCTCTCCTCTTTTCTTTTCACTTTCTCATTTTCATTCATTTTCCAAGAGATTCTATGCTAACAGCTTAAAAATAAAAATAAAACTAGAAACTAAAACTAAAAATCGAATAAAACTAAAATGAAAAAATTAAAAATAAACAGCAAATGAAATTACACCAAAATTTGGTGTCTACAAACTGGATTGAGTGACCTTCTACATTGTTGTAGCCCTGTTTCATAGCTTCGAAACGGTGGGTCTTGCACCCCCATCCGATAACCGTAGAGAATTTTACACCATTACCGCATAATAAGGGCAAAACAGTTTTCTATTTGGGGCCAAGACTAAGGCCATTTTCTAATTTCTGGTTTGCTATTATGCTCATTTATGCATATGAAACCTTATTGGGGTTGTGGTTGGCATTGGTTTATGACTCATTATCGAGTCTCTTTTAGGGCTTGCTTTCATTTCGGTTGTTTCCTAGTTAACTTTTGTACTTGTACCACTTTGAGCCTAGTGAACGGCTTTTGGGAAATGAGATGAATTTTGTGTGAGATGTTGGGACTGATTTGAGGATAGAATGAAGCCTTAATGGCTGGAAAAGTAAGAGATTTAGGGGAAGTGCTGCCCGATTTTCTAGGCCGTTTGGTTCCTTTAAGTTGGGTTTGCCTTTTGGTAGAATGAAAGGCTTTTGGGTTGTTTGCGCCTAGGTCTTCATGCTACCTTTTCGTTTCCAAGAAAATCATGTTTTGCACCCTTGCATTAGTAATTATTTGGCGAGGCATACGACTAGTAGTCGAGCCTCACATGTGCATTCTGTTTACTCGATTCTGGAAGTAAAACCTTCAATTGGTTTATTTTGATTATTTTAGGGTTTCTTGGCGATTAAGGCCAATCTGAAGTGAGAACTTTTGAAGTTGAGCTGGTGAGTGTACCACTCCCCTTCATTGTTGTTTAACTTGATTTTTCTCTGCAATCTGTTTATTTGTTCGAGACGAGGGTGTACTTTATCACACTCGTTCTCTAGTCTGATCATATGCCAATTTACTATGCAAAATTTGAATCTGTTATCTATGTCTGCATCTGTTCGGATTTCTATTACCTATGAGCTCAATCCTGTGGCTAAGTTATTCGAGTCGGGCCGGCAAGGGCCTGGACGATTAGATAACGAACCACGGTAGTCTGTTCGGGGATTTTGGGTATTGAGACCCTTGATTCCGGGTATACTCGAGTATTACCATTTCTGTTCGGTTACGGTGAGCGGGCCCGGTAAAGGGGTGTTTGGTGGACGGAATTCGGTGTAAAGAGGGGTCTACGGACGTTTGGTTCTATATACGTTGACGGAGAGTCAACCGGTCTGGATCAAGTACTGCGCTGGAAATTTGGCTCCTGAGAGCCACCCGTATCCTTCTGATTTGAATCATTGGTGCCTTTGCTTTACATCTAGCATGTGTATCTGATTTTGTAAAATGTGAAATGCCATGATTTTTCTGCTATATGTTTGATACCTCATTGAGCGCAAGCTCACCCCTTTCTGTTCCTTTTGTTTTCCTTACAGGAAAATAAACCCCTTTTGGTCTGGATTTGACAAATGGCTGCCAAATTGAGCTAGTCGAACATATCTTTTGTATAGCTCATGTATTAAAACCCTAAGTGTACTTTTGGGGGCGTTTTCTCTTTTGATTTGGCAAACCATGTGTATATATTAACTTTTGAAAACTTTTGTATGTCATTTTGATTTGTAAACGCTAAAGTTCAGATGTGAATATTTGTTAGCTATTTCGGTTGGGTTCTGACGGGTCGGTTACTATTCATGGCCGACTCCGGATTTCATTTTTTTATTTTGGGTTATTTTACCATTTTGACTTGTTTACGCTCGTTTGTAAGTTCCGGATCGCTATAGATAGTTCTGGTCTGCATCGTTAGTCCTGGCGAGAGCTGGGCAGGCAGTCCGCTCACCCCTTTGGTTCGCCTTAGGGGAAAGTGGGGCTGTCACACATCTTGTCTTGGTGTGAGGCCCCAGCCCGTTCGTTAGTTGATATTAAGGTTTTAGGGCTAAGGAGAAACCCTAAACTCGGCTAAGATTGAAAACCCTGACTTTGCTTATGATAAAACCCTAGTTTATGCGGTATTCTAGTGTCTGTTTTAGCACAAGAAAAAATAGGATTCGTTATAGTTTACAGAGGTTTAACAAGTTTGAAAATGGCTGGCAAACTCTGGATTAGCAAACCTCTAGTGTTACAATATTAGAAAGCTTAAGTGGAGTTTTATTTATCGCCCACCTTTTTCCACATTTTCTTTATTAGAAAAATTCCCAGGATAATTTTTATGAGTAAATATGGGTTTTAGATGATTTTTCTAGTATCGGTTAGTTTTTGAGAAATTAAGAACGTATATCGGACGTGGGACCCACTAGTACGGTAAGTTCGGAAAAATTCGGCCGATTAGGTTAAGTTTCGGATACTGAGTTTAATTTATCGGGTGCTAAGAGATAATTAGAGGATACTTTATGGATTAGAGTGAGAGGGAACAAAGTGATAGACTTGCATTAATGGAGGTGACAAGTGTCACCCTTGGATTAGTCCTTAAGTAAGACTACTATTCATTGTCTTACCATTGACTAAATAAATCATAAAAATCACCAAAAATTCCTCATTTCTTCTCTAAGCTTGGCTGAACCTCTCTCTCAAGAAAGGAGAAAGAAAACCTCTTCAACTTCTTGATTCTCTCTTGCTCAAATCCAAGAATACAACCACTTAACCTTGTTTTTGTTCCATAGAAATCATTAAGTGAGTGATAGTGAGTTGTGTGGTGAAGTTGTTTGGAAGCTTAAGGTGCTAAGTGGTCTCTCTTCTTTGGTTCTAAGGTGAGTGACTATGGAACCCCTCTCTTCTATCTAAAGATGCTTAATTAATGACTTGTGGTTGTTATAAGTGTGATTTGGTGGACTATTTCTTGATTTTAGTTAAGATTGATGAAGTATTCTATTTATTTGGGATTTTTGCTGGTTGCATATGATTAATATTATGTGGCTATGTATGATGATTGGAAATGATTGAGAATGAAGCTAGTTGGTGTGAATGGTAGTTAATTGCAAGAAATTTCTGTTTTGGAAGAGAAATTGGGAATTAGGGTTTCATTGTTCTTCAATTCTGTCCGGTTTTGTATCTCCTAGTTAGAGGCCGAATTGGTCTTGACTTAAAACATGAAAGTTTTAGGGAACGACATTTTAGAGGTTCCTACAGAATTTCAGGTCAATCGGAGTAGTGTAGAATGCGAAAAGATGGATTTACCCTTGCTGTCCTGTTTCTACCCGAACCTGAGAACTGCGATTGTAATTGGTTATTTTGGTTTGGAATGCTTTAGAATTGGTTGTTCTGGTCTTCTAATGAAATGTAGCCCTGTTTCTAAGCTTTCATATGGCTTTGGAATTTTTGGATTTGGACTTATGTAGGCTGTTTTATGATGTTTGTACTAGAATACGGTTTGTGAACCTGTTGTGCGATTCTGGTGTAGTATGTGACATTTTTGACGTAGTTACACTCGAAATTGGACTGAGTGGCCTTCTTCAACATTGTAGACCCTTAAGTCCTGAATATGCCTGTAAAATTTCAGGTCAAACGGATTAGGGTATCATGAGTAATAGATGAAATACTCAAGCCTGTTTTGAACATCAGGTTCTGTGCGTTTTTAGTTTAGCTTCGGCCCGTGACTTTTTGGTTTTGATACCGTACGATCTAGGTGGTGAATCCTTCATAATAAATGTATATCTTGATTTTCGCTTCGAAACGGTATAAAGTGCGTCGAAATCCAAGTTCCGTAGCTTCCGTTATGACCCAAACAAGATCGATCGTCAGAACTGCCTTGTATCTGGACAGTTCTGACGGGTATTTTGACACTCAATTTTTGTTCTGTTCTGAGTGGATTCAGGTCTTATCCAAAACATCAAAGTTTTAGTCTTAGGTCTCAGTTTTCTAATGCCTTTGGAATTTCCTGATTTGGATTTGTGAGCTAGGAGTTATGGTCAAGCAAACAACCCTGTTCGTCACCCTAAGACGTAAATTTCTGGTATTATTTTCTACAATTTTGACCTGCTTCCATTCAGATCTAGATTAATGTTTCTTCAGGAGATTTGTAGCCCTTTCTCATAGCTTCAAAACAGTATCTCGCTCACTTTGATTCGACTTTCCTAGCCTAATCTTTGATCAAAACGGTTTGAGATGGCAGATTTGGCCGTTTCCTTTTGCCGTTCCGCGCACTTGCATGTGCCAATTTTGCCGTTTCCGTACTTGCGCGTGTCGGCTTTTTGCCGTTTTGCTTGTTTTGGGTCTGTTAGTAGCCGTTTGTGATATAATGTGATAAAATCTTCTATTTTAGACAGTGGTGAGCTAGGCGGAGCCGGTGGGGCCCACTACTAGCCAACACACAAAGTGATTTCCACTTTTGTACTACTTTTGTATTTTGAGTAAGTATTCAGGCCGCTCTTATGTGTTAGTTGCTTATGTGTTTCGACATGTATGAAGAGGGTACTTAGGCGAGGGTGTACTTTATCGCTCTCGCTCTAAACCCGAATTTACGCACATATTTGTACATGACATATGTATGTGAATCATTTTGGAACTAAACCCCTTGAGCTTGTGGCTCGGGGTGATTTCGAATAATTTTGTGAAGTTTGTGAGTTTGGGGCGAGCTCTTGACCTAGATGGACTATTCGAGCCGGTTAGGGCTTGGTCGAAGTCAGTCCAACCTGGTTGGAGGTCACCAAGTTTGTGAATCCGGTTCACCGAGTATGTGAACCAAGTTTGTGACCCGAGCTTGTGACTCAAGCTCAAGTTTGTGATTTCGTTCGCCCGGGCAAGTTTGTGAGGTGACTGGCCAGTGAGGGTGATAAGGTGTCGGTGGGTGTACAAGTGAAGTTCTACGGACCATTAAGTGTGTCGACGGAGTGTCGGCAGGAGATCACGCATGCATATGAATTGGCTTTGGAGCCACCTGTATCCTTATTATGTGATGTTACTTTTCTGCTTTTGCTTTACTCTTACTATGTCACTGTTGCTACGTGAAATTTACGCTTTTGCCCCTGTTTACTTACTAAGCATATAGCTTACCCCATTCCTTTTGTTTTCCTTAGCAGGGGCCGACGCGGGGACTTTTGGCACACACACTAGCATAGTTAGGTTTGATTGTAATAGTTGGACTTATAGTATGTTTGTTTTTGTTTTTGTTTTTGTTTTGGTGGTTTGTATAAGGACCCTCCTTAGGGTCTACATTTTGGTTTTGGTGGTAAATATAAGGATGTAATAGTGTGAGCAGGTACTTTTGGAGAATGTAATTATAACTCTTTTGGGATTGTATCTAGAACTCTTTTGAATTTTCTGGCTTTTATTGTTTTAAGTTTTGAGTCCTGGCGCGAGTTAGGCAGGCGGCCCGCCGATACCCTTGGGTTCGCCCTTGGGAGAAGTGGGGTCTGTAACGCCCCGAGGCAGAAGAAAGGGAAAAATTTCTGGTGAATAGAGTTTTGTGGGAGAATCCGGCCAGAAGCCGTGCAAATTCCTTATATGTTTCTTAAAATTCCCTTTTCTTTGACAAATACCACTTTATAGTGGCCCTACTACTCAATCACCCCACAATAAGTGCCAATGAACCTAGAAAGTAGGGTTTCACACTTCGGTTTCAAGATTGGAACAAATTAGGGTTTTCGCGATTTTTTTCGCCGGATGAATTTTCGGTACAGAGTAAGGATTAAATTTGGGGATTAAAAGTGACTTTTAAGTGAGAAATAATATGTGATTAGTAGCAATGATATAAGGTTAGTGAATGGGAAGTAAAAACCCTAATACGTGTGTTTTTAAGAAAAACGGCGCGAACTGGCGGGTCCCGCGCACTACCGATTGAACGCACCACTTGACCACCATTTTTCTTACCAAACAAGTTTATTGACTTTTGCACAAAATATCTTCTTAAATTTCAGCAGCTTTGACCGAAATTGAGGCTATAAAATGCAAGAAAGAAAGAGAAAAAAAGAAAGGTGGTGGTGGCGACACTTGTCGCCACCTTAAGGCTTCTTGACCAAGACTTGGTCTTTCCATTTAAACACCAAAATTCAGCATTTTCCTCTTCATTTGCTGCTGCTGGCCGAGAGGAGCAAGAAAGAAAAAACACCAAGGGAAAACACTCCATTTCCTTCTTGATTTGCTTCAACCCAAGTAACAAATCCAATTCTAAACCGATTAAAGTACTAAGTGTGAGTTGGGAAGCTTGAGGAACCAAGAAATACCAAAGGGGGGGGTAAAGGATCACTCTACCAAGCCTTGCTTTTGAGGTACCAACATCTGAACATGATCTTGGTTGCTTTGAATTTTTCTTTAAGATGTGTTTTTAGCTTAAGTTTTGGCTTGATTTCATGATTATGCATGTGGGTGTGATGAATTTGGAAGTTTTTCCCTTTTATATGATGAACTAGGGCTTGAGGAATTTCTGCCCAATTTGTTGTATGATGCTTGTATGTTGCAATTAAGGTTGTATAAGGTGTTTTGGTAGTGATTAGAACAAGAAAATTGAGAAAGTTCCATTGATTACAAAAAATTCCAGAATCTGGAAAATTTTCCCCAACATTCTGTCCGAATTTATATCCCTATCTTAGAGGCCTAATTGGCCTTAGGTCAAAGAATGAAAGTTGTATATAATGGTATTTTATAGGTGCCTACAAAATTTCAGCTCAATCGGACCAACATAGGTCGTTAAAAGTCCAAAATACCCTTACTATTTTAAGTTTTTCCCCAGCAGTCCGTGTGATCAGTTTGTCCAGTTTATCACGTTTTGTTGACTAGGATCCGTACTGATTTAGGTTTTTACCAAAACATGAAAGTTGTATTATTCTGACTTAGCTTTCAAATGCCTCTAAGAACACCTGAATCGGACTTTTGTACTCTGAGATATGATCATTACAGTGTAATGCGGTTAAATAGCCGACAAATTGGATTTTGGTTCTGTAATTTGAGGATTTGACTAAGTTACATTAGGAACTGGACTAAGTGACCTTCATGAACATTGTAGCCCTGTGTCTTAGCTTCGAAACGGCATAGGTTACGTCTCAATCCAATAAGCATAGCCTCAGATATGTTATTTCCGCATCCATACGTTGAATCTGTCTTTTGCTAAATTGAATTTCTGCACTTGTTATGATTGTGATTCTTGTTCTTATGATATTGTGAGCCTATGGTACGGCTTTTGACTTGAATTGCTGATATGTGTGATGTTGGGTTTTGGTTGGGGAAAAATAATGAAGCCTAAATGGCTGGAAAATTAGGTAAACACAAAGGGCATGCTGCCCGAATTTATACTCGAGGGCTAGGAAACGAAACTTGTAACTTGTGTAAAGGTTAAGTGATTATCACTTGAACTAGCGAGCACCTTTACTACTTTGTTATCGAGGGTTATACGTCAAAACCTAAACGAACTTGTACCCTTGAGGAAAAGATATAATGGCCAATGTAAACTTGTATTTCTTTGTACTTTCAACTCAAGTGTTGTTTTCCAAGTATATATACTACAAAAACCTTACGATTTGAAAAGCGAGCAAGTGTTTCACGAATGTCTTTCAAATGAATTTCAATTGGTTGTTTCTTAATGAACGGAACGTTTAAGTTTCGAATCTTACTCGTGTTTCAAAGTTCTCAAATTGGATTTCTATCGCAGATCTGGACTTCAAACATGGAGTATAGTTGAACGTGAATACTTGAAGCACTATAATTGGAGTGAGTGATCCCTCGACTGTTCCCAAAGTTACTTTTGAACTAATTCTTGCATTTATTACTCCATTGCATATCATTTGGGTTCGGGTGTGTGCCATGACATAAGCGAGAGATGTTATTCTACTTTCGGCTATCTATGAGGATTAGCTGACCATGACATGGCTAAGGGCCCATGGCCCATTATCAGTGTAGTAGAGTGTAATAAAGAGGTCCAACCAGCTTGTGGTTTGGACCTTCGTAGTTGTTAGTCCTTGAGTCAATGGGCTAGGCCATGTGGGCCACGTAGTTAGTCCCTGTGTTGAGCTGTACAAGGCCATGCAGTTAGTTGGGCTAGTTTCAGCCAAGTGAAGGCCCAAGGGGCTGGTCAACCCTTCCTTGTTATTTTTTCAGTTTTATTAGGTCTTAGACACGGCTGCAAATAGCCTCAAATCGGACGTTACATGCACATTTTGATGATTAATAAAATTACATTGAGAGTTCTCTCAAAACTTCTTTGAAGCATCCATTGAATATCTTAGATTCATTCTTCGGTATTCAATCGACTTATCAATCTAGGATCGCGCTAGATTGTGGCGTCCTCTACCAAATACCGAGGTTCGTTATAAGGAATCCGTGAGAACCCTAGAATTTTCATATTTTCTTAGCCTATTGTTTATTCTCATTTTTCCCTCTTAAGTGAAAATTCGTTAACTAATCATTTTAAACAAAGGAAGGCCTTGATGTTATGTGTATTTGTTTGTGAGATATGTATATATGTGCATGTGTTGGAAGTACGGTTGAGCGCGGCAATCGAATTAGGAAAAAGAAAACATTTTGTGAAAAAAAACTGAAGGGCCAAATCTGGCCGCAAATCCGGCCAATTCTTGGCCGGATTGCTGGCCGGATTGTTGTGGAGATTTGAAAAAAAAAATAGACCTCCTCTCTGGCTAGTATCCGGCCGGATTCTGAGATATCACAGCCGGTTATCAGCTTTGATCGGCTGTTTCCTTCCTTCTTATCCCACTTTTTAGCCAAAATATCTTTATTTCTTCCTCAGCAATCGTGGGTCTTGAGAGAAAGCAAGAAAAGCTCTTCATTTTCCTATTTCAATTTTTACTTGAATCTTGATATTTCACCGTTGGATTTTCGAACCACTCCATACAAAGGTATACTAAGAAGGAATAAAGGTGATTGTGGAGTTGTTTTTGGGAGTGAAGCTCTAAGTTCCTACCTTTCTTAAGTTGCAAGGTGAGTTGCTAAGGAAGTTATTGTTTTGTTTGAATAATGGTATATTGATGGATTGTGAAGGTTAAAGATGCTATATTGTGGATGATTTCATGGTTCTAGGTCAAGTCGGACCATTTTCTGATTTATTGGGGATTTTTCTGATTTTATATGAAAGTCATGGATTGATCTTGGATTGATGGATTGAAATGGTGTTAAATGGAACCTTTGTTTACGCTTGTGAGGATAAATTCCGGTTCTAGGGTTTTTTTTTTGGGTTTTCTTATGGTTGGCTTTTGAGTCTCTAATTGTCTTTAATTGAGGGGTTTTGTGCCCTAATTGGACATGTTTTATTACCTATGGACCATATGTGTGATTGTAAAAGAAAATTAGGGGAAATGCTGTCCGTTTCTTTTCTTGTCTTGTAAATGAGTTAAAGTGGTTTTGCAAATGTGTTTTGTGTCAAGTTGGACGTATTTCTTTGAAAATTTCATCGGTTCTTTCAACAGGGGTTCAAGGGCTAAGTTTCTATTTGAACTTGTATATTTCCGCTTGGCAAATAATGTGATCGTTTTACCATTTTAAGACATGATACCTCTTCCGTCTGAAATTACAAGTGTTCCTTGTGCCCTTCCCAATATATAGAGGTATGGGTTAGGGTTTTATCGGCCACAAGTGAATTACTTTTAAGTGAGGTTTTAAGTGTGGAAGTTAAAGTATTTTTGTCCTCCTTTTCACATGATTTTCATCAAGGCACTAGTCATATAATGCCCACTTGAATATATATTGCTTTTGAGTCATATAAACGATTCCGAAACAATGTTTCTTAGCTGATCCAGTTGGATTCCGATTTGACTTTGGTCCAAGTGTTTTCCGCCAGAAATTTTATAACCCTTTTGAGTTTGGTTTTGTGGTTGCTTTATGAAACCCTAGTTATTTCCGTCCACAGGTCCAAATGCCCTCGTTTCACTTTAAAGTCATTTTATACGTTCTACTCATTATTAGTCGGGTTTCTTCGATTTCACTTACTTGCTTTGCTAGACCAATTGTGATATTCTTTCTCTTGTCTAATCTTAGGTTTTCTCAGTGACTGAGAGTAATATCCGGAAGGATATTTTGCACGTTGTTTTGCGTAAATAGGTGAGTGTTCCTTGTTTGCTATATTTTTCTTGACTTCATGACTTGTGTTATTATTTGACAACGTGTTAAGTGCTCTCAATGATTTTCAAAACGAGTTTTCTAGGCGAGTGTGTACTTTATCGCACTCGACCTAAATGAATGTGAAATTTTCAATGATCTAATGATTGAAACGTTACTTGTGCATGATGTAAGCCTTTTGGCTGAACTGGGCCCTGCCTTTCGTTACCAATTGACTCGAGCCAGAAGCAGACTCGGTCGGGCGATATGGTGACCCTGGGTGTAAAAGTGGTATACTCGAGTATTACCTTGAATTCTGGTGGAGCCTGGCCAACGTCCAGGAAGGAGGTGAATGAAATGAATGAATGAACGAGGGTTTTACTTACAAAAATGCATTTTCAAATGATTGGAGGAATAAGGGGAAATGTCAGGAGAACGAATGAACGAACGAACGAATGGCTCCCTGTGAGCCCGTATCCTTTTAATGAATGTGTTATTATCGCTTTCCATTGTACATGTTTCTTGAATTATTGATACTCTATGTTTGATGTATTGATTGATTGTTTGATTATGTGTTCGGAACCTCACTGAGCTTTTAGCTTACCCATTTAGTTTTGTTTTCCTTAATAGGGGAAGGCGAGTAAGGACGTGAGCTTTGCATCGAATAGCCTAGTCGAGTTTCTTGAATTTTGTAATGGTTCTCGGCCTAGTGCGTGGCACGGGCTGGATGTATGGTGAATTGAAAACCTTTGTATATTCGACGTTTGTACTTCCTTTTGAGATAGCAATGTACTTTAATTTTGTTTTAAGTTTTGGATCATTGTTTTGCTCTTTCTTGTGGTTTTATTGCGGATTTGTTTGAGTGAACGACTGAGTCCTGGCGAGAGTTGGGCAGGCGGTCCGCCGAACCCTTTGGTTCGCCTTAGGGGGAGGTGGGGCTGTCACATAATCTGTCTTGGAGTCTAGAACCAAAAGTCGTCATGAAGCCTCTCTTACTCCTAGACCTTTCAAAGAGCCTCGTGTCACTTCACCATTTTTCATTCATCCTCGAAGATCCACCACTCAAACTATTTCATCCAATTATGAAGTCATTTGCCTACTTGAGGAACTCAAGCAACATGTCCTTCCCCTGGAATTTGGTCTAATGATGACCATAACACCTGAGCAACAAGCTACATTCTTGGATAAGAGAAATTTGCTTATGCCTCCCGTCCCACGAGAGGAAGAAAATATGCATCAAAAGGAGCCACGCATTGAGTCCACTGTGATGACCCCACCTCCCCCTGAGGCGTACCCTGGGGTTTAGTGGACAGCCTGCCCAGCTCTCGCCAGGTCTCACTCACTCACATCAAATAAAATAGGATGCAATCTCAATAATAAACAAATTAACGGTTCCCAAGTTTGGAACATACAAATATATTCATTTCTATCTCAACCATCCATACAATCCTAAACAAAACTATGCTAGTTTGGAACATACAAATATGCTAGTTTGTACACGTCTCACGCCTCGTTCGTACCTCCTGTAAGGAAAACAAAACTAATGGAGTGAACTAAAGCTCAGTGATGTTCCAAATAGCAAATTTACCATTAATTAACAGTGAATGTATCATAATAGTGAAATAACGAGCATAACAAGTCGAGAAAGTGAGCAATAACACTTCATATGGCCAAACAATAAATATTCAGTATTTCACGGAAAAGGATACAATTGCTCTTGTAAATTAGCTCCACCGTAGCTTGATCGAATGGCAGTTGACACTCTGTCAACTTTCAAATAAGGTAACTAGTCCAGTAGTACACCACTTAACTCCAATCTCCGTCCACCAACCAAACCCCTTACCGGACCCTAACTCCACGATAAACACTAATGGTAATACTTGAGTATCCCGATTAGTCGAGAAGATAACACTCCACTCGACAATGCTAGATACCCATGGTTTGTTATCTAATCGACCAAACCCTTGCTGGCTAGACTCGATTAACTAGCCAGTGGGGTTTGGGTCCCCAAGAAGTCGATGAGATAACATCTCCAACCGACGCAATTAAGATAAAAGTACGGAGACGGGAATGAGAGGTACCTCCCACTCGGATCGAGTGTGGTACATACTGCCGCTCAATACTTACAAGTCATACACAAGTATATCAAGTCATTTGCAACAATAAATGAGTACATATCACATTAGGGCAGGTGTAATAAAGTACACCCTTGCCTGATTATATCAATCATATATCATTCGATCACATAGGTCAAGTATTGAAAACAAGTGTCCAGTTCAATCAGGTATTTGGAAGCACTCACCAAAGATTTAGTGCTTGTCAAAATCACGTTCAGGTGTAACTCCTTGATTGGAGTCCAAATCTACAATACAATATCATTTAAAAGCTTGAAATCATTAGGGTTCGGAACTTAAGAGTTTCGCTTTATACAGATCAAGTAAACAAAACTCGTTTAGATAGGATTCACGTTATATATCAAACACTAGAAAATTCATGCTCGTTTTTTTTGTGTTGCTAAAGAAGCAACTAAAACTTTGAAATTCGCATTTGAGTCTAAAAGACGAGGAAAATATATTCCAAGTGGTCACCATTTTCATTTTTTCAAGGGTATGAGTTTCGGCCAAATTTTAGCTTATATACCTTTACGAAAGAAGACTCGAATACCATGGACAATCCAAGTTCAATTCGACCTCAAATCTTCGCTCAAACCGCGAGTACACACACCTAACCTTCGAGTGAAAATTTGGGCAACATGCCCTTTGTATTTAACTATTTTTCAGTCATTTATGGCTTCATTAGTTTCCTCAACTCAGCCCAATTCAACATATAAGCTGATGAGGAGGTTGAGAGATCTATCCAAGTGGAGCAAGTGAAGGTTCCATTGGGGCCTATAACACGAGCTCGTGCGAAGAGGTTAGATGCTGCACTACAAATATTGGTTCGTGCGGCCCGAGAGTCCAGTGGAGAGCCAAAGGCCATTGAGGGCCTCAACGAAGCGAGAGATGTTATTCTACTTTCGGCCATCTATGAGGATTAGCTGACCATGACTTGGCTAAGGGCCTATGGCCCATTATCAATGTAGTAGAGTGTAATAAAGAGGTCCAACCAGCTTGTGGTTTGGACCTTCGTCGTTGTTAGTCCTTGAGTCAATAGGTTAGGCCATGTAGTTAGTCCCTACGCTGAGCTGTACGGGGCCACGTAGTTAGTCCCACGTAGTTAGTTGGGCTAGTTTCGGCCAAGTGAAGGCCCAAGGGCTGGTCGAGCCTTCCTTGTTATTTTCCAGTTTTATTAGGTCTTATGTGAGAACCCGTAAATTTCCTTATTTCTAGGCCTTATTTTAATTATTTGCATGCCTTTTATGCATTTTCTTTATTAGAAAATCTTCTAAATAATTTTTATGAGTAAATATAGTTTTTAAATGATTTTTCTAGTATCGGTTAGATTTTGAGAAATTAAGAACGTATATCGGACGTGGGACCCGCTAGTGCGGAGAGTTCGATCAAATTCGGCCAACTAGGTTAAGTTTTGGATACTGGGTTTAATTTACCGAGTGTTATGAGATAATTAGAGGTTACCAAGTGGATTGGTGTGAGAGGAACAAAGAGATAGCTATGCATTAAATGAAGTGACAAGTGTCACTTGGAGAGAAAGTCTTACTTTTGACCACTATTCACCTTTTACCAAATAAATCAAAAATTGACCCAAAAATTTTAAGCTTGTGGCCGGCCATCTCCAAGGAAGAAAGAAAGGAAAAGCACTCCAATTTCTTGCTCCAATCTTGCTCAAATTCAACAAACCAACCGTTTAATCTTGCATTTGCTCCATAAAAACCCTTAAGTGAGTGGTTGAGAGGTGATTAGTGAAGTTGTTTGGAGGATTAAGGTGCTAAGTTGCTCTTGTTCTTGGGTTGTTAAGGTGAGTAACTAAGGGACCCTTCTTTCTTCTCAATAATACTTAATTATCGACTTATGTGAGATGAAGTGATGGATTAAGGTGTTGTTTCATGACTTTTGGTGGAATTTGGTACATTTTTCTATTTAATTGTGATTTTTCTGTTTTTATATGATTATTATGGTGTGGCCTTGGATGATGGTTGGAAATGATCTAGAATGAAGCTAGAAGGTGTAAATTGTGGTTAATTGCAGGAAATTTCCGCATTGAAAGGAAATTGTGGAAGTTAGGGTTTCATTTCCCCTCATTCTGACCGGCACTGTTCCTCATAGTTAGAGGCCGAATTTGTGAGAACCCGAAAATTTTCTTATTTTTATAGAATATTTCTAGAATATTTAATGATTATTCACTCATTTTCTCCGAATTATTTATTTCGACCATTTTAAATCCATTTATATGGAACAACACCTCTTTATATTTTTAAAGCATTTTGTTGGAAAATTCGCTTTTCCAAAATTTGTTTAGTCCGAAACAACGAGTGCACGTTTTTCTTGGCTATACTTGAATCGGAAGTGTATTAATATTGGAGAATTAAGAACGATCAATTATAGATTAAGAACGGTTAATTGAGGAATTAATACTCAATTCGCGTGAGAACTCGTAAAAATTATTATTTTTAAACCCCTAATTTTGGCTCAATTAATTATCTATTTGGATTTTTGCCCCGAATATTATTTTCTATCCTTATTAGACCTAAATATATGGAATTATAGCTTCATTATATTTTTAAAGTGACTTGTTTCAAAATTAATTTTTTGGAAGCTCGATTAATGAAAATAATGAAAACGTGTCTGAAAACTTTAGCCAGTTGGGAGTACAATAAGCTCGGAAAATTGGAGACATGTACAATGGTTTTAAAATAGGTAAATTTAGGTTTAAATACTCAAGTGATAGTTAGTGGTACGATCGTTACAAGAATTTCTCGAAAGTTTCACTTTATCGCGCCTAAATTGGAAATACGCGTTTTCACACGCGCGATTAATTGAGGCACTTTAGACCATTATTTTGGGACAATTAAGAGTGAATAATATTTATATGAATATAAGTGCATTAGATGTTTAGTGCACTAGTGAAACAAATGCAAGAGGAACCGAGCACAAAACGCGCGCGTGTGCGCACTATTTGCGGTTGACTTTTGCGCACCTAAACTATTAGACGTTAAGCTTTCTTTGTAACGGCCCCACTTCTCCCTAGGGCGTACCCCAGGGTATCGGCGGACCGTCTGCCCAGCTCTCGCCGGGACTCAATCAGTTGCTATAAGAGAAGGCAAGAAAATCCACAAAACAATCGAAATAACAAAATTTCAAACTTAACGTAAACTTATATACATATCCATTCCAAAAGCAAAACAACTTTTGTACAAAGGTTCCCCATTCTCCATACAACCAGCCCACCAAACATTGGGGCGAGAACCAAAACAAAAGAAACAAAAGTACTAAAACGGCTAATCTATTTGTAGCTTCCGTCCTCGCACGTCTTCCCCTGCTAAGGAAAACAAAAACTAAAGGGATGAGCTGGAAAGCTCAGTGAGGTTCCGTACACATAGGCAACAAGAGAAACAAAAGCATGTAAACAACAATTCACGATACAAGTATAATAAAGCGATAAACACATTCATTAAAAGGATACGGGCTCACAAGGAGCCATTCATTCATTCATTCATTCTCCTTTCATTCCCCAACCTTCAATCATTTGAAAATGCATTTTTGTATAAATAAAACCCCTCGTTCATTCATTCATTCATTCATTCATTCATTCTCCCCGTCCCTGGCTTTTGGCCAGGCTCCACCAACCTACAGGGTAATACTCGAGTATACCGGATCGTTCACCCAAGTTCCTAATCGCTCGACCGAGTCCGACTGGCTCGAGACGACCGGTAACAAGGGGCTATGGCCAGTTCAGCCCGAAGGCCTACATTCATGCACAATTAACATTCCAATCGCTCAATCATTAAAATTTCACAATCATTTAGGCTAAGTGCGGTAAAGTACACACTCGCCTCGAAAATCGTTTTAGCAATCATTGAAAGCGTTTAACATGTTATCAATCATTCAAACAAGCCATATAATCAGGAAATATAACAAATAAGGAACACTCACCTATAGCCGCAAAACAACGCCCAATTCTCAATCACCAATGAAACCTAAAATTCCACAAAGATCACATTACAATCCATCTAACATGATTTAGATGAAATCAACAAATACCCGACTACTCGGGAGTAAACGTATAAAAGACCCTCAAAGTGTAAAGAGGGCACTTGGATTCGTAGACAAGAATAACCCTAATGCAACCCAAACCAAGAAGGTTATAAAATCTCTAAGAGGAAACACTTAATTCAAAACAATTCAAATTTCCGCTAGAGAGGCTAAGAAAAAATTCTTTCGGAATTGCGTATGTGATTCAAAAGCATATATATACAAGTGGTCAATAACTAACCAATGCCTTGATAAAAATCATGTGAAAAGGAGGACAAAATACTTTAACTTCCACACTTAAAACCTTGCTTAGAAACAATGCACTTATGGCCGATAAAACCCGAACTCATACCTCTATCGGTTGGAAAGGCTTAAGGACCATTTGAAGTTTGAAACGAAAAGGTATCATGTTTTCAAAAGATGAAACGGTCACATTATTTGCCAAAGACAATATACGAGTTCGAATAGAAATTCAGTCTTTGATCCTTTATTCAAAAACCCGAAGACGCTTCCAAGGAAATACGTTCAATATGATACAAAATACATTTTCGAAAACCACTTTAACTTATTCAATTTTCAAGAAAATAAACGGACGGCATGTCCCTTGTGTTTACCTATTTTTCCAGCCATTAATGGCTTCATTATTTTTTTCTCAAATCAGTCCCAACATGTCATATAGAATAATCTCATGTCCAAAACCATTCACTAGGCTTAAAGTCATGTAGATACACAATAAGTACGAAAAGCAAGCTAGAAACATTTTCAGATAAAACAATGTGTGACAACATTTTGCGGAAATAGCACTAAAGGCACTACGATTATTGGTTTAGGGTGTAAGACTCACCGTTTCGAAGCTAAGAGGCAGGGCTACAACAATGTAGAAGGTCACTCAATTCAGTTTGTAGTGCAACTAGGTTAAAAATACAATACACTAGTTCAGAACTGCAAAATACGGGTGGACAAACCACGTTCTGGTTAACGAGCTACAATTCAGTCTACCTAGGTCCAAATCCATTGATTCCAAAGCCAAAAGACAGCTAGGAAATCAGGCTACATTTCTTCAGAAGACCTCACCAACCAGTTCAGAAGTATTCCTAGCCAAAATAGCTAATTACAGAAGCAAGTCCTAGGTTCGGATGAAACCAGGGCAGCAGGGGTAAATTTGGCTTTTCTCACTCTACACTACTCCGATTGACCTGAAATTTTACAGACACCTCAAACACATCAATACCTACAACTTTCATGTTTTAAGCAAAGGCCAATTAGCCATCTAACTAGGGTGAACAGTGCCGGCCAGAATTGAAGATAATGAAGCCCTAAGTTTTCCAAATTTCCTTTCAAACAAGAATTTCTTGCATTAAACCACCATTTACACCAAATAGCCTCATTCTATAACATTCCCCTTCATCATACATGGCTACAAAGACAAAATCAAATGCAAACAAAAAAAATCATAATTAAATATAAAACTTCACCATAAATTCCTTAAACCCATGAAATACTTCACAATATAACATATTCAATCATCTCAAACCCTAGCTTAACCAATATTTAAACCAAAGAAGCTTGTTTAACCAACTCACCTCAAATTCAAGAAGCTAACAACTTGCAACCTTCCCTCCAAAAACAACTCCACTAGCACCTTTAAACCACCTTAGCCAACACTTGTATGGAGTAAATTAAAATTCTAACGGTGAAATATCAAGATTCAAGTAGAAATTGAAGTTGGAAGTTGCAAAGCTTTTCTTAGTTTTTCTCTCAAAGCCACGGCTGAACAAGAAGAGGAAATGAAGATATTTTGGTGAACCAAAGAGATAAGAAGGAAAGAAACAGCCGGCCAAAGTTGCTGACCGGCTGTGCCACGTCAGAATCCGGCCGGATTCCTGGCCGGATATGAGGCCGAGAGGAAACATTTTTTTTTCAACAATGCAGGGCAATCCGGCCAGCTATCCGGCCAGAAACTGGCCGGATTTCCGGCCGGATTTGGCCACTTCAGTTTTCCAAAATTTTTTTTTTCTTTTTTTTGTTTTTTTTTTCCGAATTCGATTATCGCACTCAAACGTACTTCTAACACATACACATACATACATATCTCATACATAATGGCACATAACAACAAGGCCTTCCCGTTTTTGAAACGGTTAGTGAACAAATCTTCACTTAAATAGAAAACGAGAAGTAACCAAAATGCTTAGAAAATATGCAAGGTTTGGGGTTCTCACATTCTTTGTATGCCAAAGAGTCAGACCAAACATATTATTTCTCCAAGCTTCCATGGCCGGCTAGCAGCTGCAAAGAAACAACCAAAACTCTTCAACATTTCCCTCTACAAATCTTACTCAAATCTCTACCAAATTCTCTCAAATTTTAACACTACTTAGCCTAAAACTTGGAGTTCATATCTAGCTAAAAAGGGGGGGCTTTTCACGGCTCACTTAGGAGCAAGGAGGAACCGAAATTTCTGAGTTGTTGATCAACTAGAGTAAGTCATGATCAAGCTTTCTAATTTCAGTTTTTGGAAGTTCTAGTATACCTTTTTGCTCTTAATTTCCTATGGGTTGTCGTTGTTGTTGAAAAAAAATGGAAGGTGGGCTCTATGAACTCCCAGCTCTGTCTTGATGGCTGATATGGTGATTGATGCGATTTATAATGTTGGTTTAGTGTTTGAAATGGTGGATTAATGGAGTATAATTAGTAGAAACCTCAAGGAACTCATGGGATAGAAAAATTCCGATTCTGCCCCTGCCTTATTCGGTTATTTTAAGGCCAATTTTTGATGATTTAATGGCTTAAATATGATGTTTATGTGTTGTATTAGTTGTGTAAAAATTTTCATTGGAAAATATTAAGGTTTGGCTGGGCAAATGAATTTCTTTGTGAAACTAGTCTAGCTGGAAAACTGTTCCCGTGTAGCTCTGTCCAGCAATAGTTTTTCGGCCGTAACTTTGTTCTCCGACGTCAAAATCGAGTGCTGTCAGTGGCATTTGAAACTAGACATACAAACCTTTCCAACGGTATAAAATGCACGTGTCGGTTCGAAGTATGTGAGTAAAATCAATCGTTTTAAGAAGGCTGCCCTGTTTCTCTGTTCTGCTGGAATGATTTGATGATGCTGCAACTTTAGGCTTAATTTCGAGCCAGTTGCATGCTGAAACTTAAAACGATTTTTTCTGTGAAATTATAGCCCTATGAATTTATTTTTCAACACTATCAACCATGCTCAATTCCGAGTTAGATTTAGTGAGTCATGATCAAAATACGGTGACTGCCTTGTTCTTGAAAACCCTTGGATTTGGACAGATTTGATGTGAGACTTGTTGTGGTCTTACTAAATGAATTTCTTGGTGTTAAACACCTACTAAATGTACCATGTATGTTCCTTAGACCTTTCTTGCACAAATGAACCATGTTTCGAGGTTTTCCTTAGCCGAATGTTTGGAAACCAAGAGAAAGGGAACTAAAGGCAGTTTTGCCTTAGTAATTTCAAAACTTTGGTTGATTGGTTAACCACCTTCCTGAAGGTATTTTTCCACGAAATTTGATAGAGAGATACCCTTCATATAGGAGTACTATACTACAAAAATTGGTACCAATCCAAGTCCGTTTCGACACTTAACTAAAGGTCCAAAGTCGGAAACCCAAATCTGGAAATTGTTCAACAGTCTTGAATTTTCCCTAACTTTGAGCCACCATATCTTGGTGATCGAAACTCCGATTCTTGATCCGCTTGTTCTGTCCTAAACCTAACTTGCACCTATAATTGAGTTATTAATTTCAAGGGCTGGTTTGCAACGAGTGAATTCTACCGAATTTCCAAATTTAGCGAAAAACCAACCCCGGCTCAATCCTGGGTGATCTGGAACAGCAACTTTAAACTCATTTTTGAATACCTTACACTTAGATTCGTGGAAAAGTGTCTTCTATGAACTTTTAGTACTTTCCAAGAGATTTCTAACGGTATAAATTTTTCTAATTTTAGACTTGTATCGAGTGAGATACAATTTTTCAAAGATCCATATCAAAACTGAAATTTTCCAACTTTCAAGGAAATAGAGTTTTCCAAGAACTCTTTATTCTTTCGACATTATGCAAACGTTTTCACCTCGATTTCCAAGATAAAAATCCAAATGCTCCTATACTTTATGAAACGCCACTCGAACCTCGATTTACAAGTAATTAAGGTTCCTTTTCACGAAATTCCCTAGATTGTTATAGTGCACGAATTATTTCTCGATAATTGGGTTGTGTGAATAATAATTCACTATTATTTGCTCAGGCGCACACGAAGACCTTCAAGAGGATCCTACGGTGGACGCTTGAACTTTCCTTAACCCTACTTGCACTTAATGCTCGGTGAGTGTCAAGTGTATGACTACTTGAACTCTATGGACTTGATTCATGCTTGGCTTACCTGATTACATGCTTAGCCTACTTGGTTTTGAAAAATGGAGTCGAGTGTGTACTTTATCGCACTCGTTCTCCTTTGAACAAATGATTTGCCTGGTTTACATGACCTGAAATACATGTTTGAACCTGTCAAATGCTTGAATACATGACATGGTATGCTATGATTGCATACGTCGTTGGAGTGAATCTCCTCGACACTTACATGATACATGGGGGACACCCAAACTCATAGGCCGACCTTGAAACTCGAGCCGGCATGGGCTTGGTCGGGAACCTCGGTGAGCCATGAGATTCACATGATAAGCTTGATCTATTAAGAGATCTTGCTTGGCATACTCGTGGAGTATCGCCTTATAAATGTCATGCGGGCCCGAAGTGGTGTATGGTGAACGGATGAGAAGTAAGTGGTGATCTACAGTTTGGAAATATCAACCCGATTGACGGAGAGTCATCGCGGGAAGATATATGAATGAACTGGAGAAACAAGTGGAACTTAGCTCCTGAGAGCTACCATATCCTTGAATTGCTTCTATTTACATTTCGTTGGCTTTATGAATTACTGGTAATTTATCACTTGAACTATTATTTGGGCTTGTTACCTGAACAACATGCTTGCATGTGTGTTCTTGGCCTCACGAGCGTTTTTGCTCACCTTGTAGATTTGTTTTCCTTAACAGGTTTGAACTCAGAGGTGTACTCAAAAACCTTCCTGATGGGCTTTTGTTTAGGATTTCTATTACTTTTGGCTATGCCTTGGTTTTGGGTTGTACTTTTGGATTTGAAATGTAACTCTCGGGGCGATGATGTAACTTTTGGGATTCATGATGTACTTTGAACCCCGACGTACGGGTTGGATTATGGATGAATATTGTTAAACTTGAACGCTTCCACATTTACTATATTTAAGTTATTTACATGTGTTGTGTAGATCGATAATAAGATTGAATAGAATTGCTTGAGTCCTGGCGAGAGCTAGGCAGGCGTCCCGCGGATACCCTTTGGTTCGCCTTAGGGAGAAGTGGGGGCGTCACAGAATTAGCCTTGGGTTAAAACATGAAAGTTGTAGGGAATGATATTTTAGAGATGCCTGCAAAATTTCAGCTCAATTGCAGCAACGTAGCTTGTGAAAAGACTGAAATATCCCTGCTGCCCTGTTTCTACCCAAACTTGATAATTGCTTCTGTAATTGGCTAATTTGATTGGGAATACTTCTGATTTGGTTATGGACGTCTTCTTAAGAAACATAGCTTGGTATCTTAGCTTTCAGATGGTTTTGGAATCACTTGAATTGGACTTTAGTAGCTTGAATTATGGTTATTTAACCAGAATGCGGTTTGTAACCTATTTTTGCGGTTCTGGTTCAGTACATTGAATTTTTGACCTAGTTGCACTACAAACTGGACTGAGTGGCCTTCTTCAACATTGTAGACCTTTCTTTTAGCTTCGAAATGGTGTATATTGTACCTCCATCCGACAATCGTAGTGCCAATGGTGCCAAAACCGTTAAATGATGTCAAAAACTATTTTTAGGGTTTAGAGCGTAACTTCATTTCCGGACTTTCCCTAGTCTACTCTAGTACTTATACATTCTTATGGAGCCCTATTTTGGTAGTATGTGAGAATTGGTTTATGACTTGTAATCAAGTCTTATTGTGCTTGTTTGAATATTTTAGGGCGTGACGGTGATTAAAGACGCTTGTTGGGCAGAAGTTTATGAAATTTCACTTGCTTGCTTGGTGAGTGTACTACTCACTTGCTTGTTACTGTGCGGCTTTGTCTATTTGAACTGGATGCCTTGAATGCTTATTTGCACTGTTGAAACTGATTAAATTGAGGGTGTACTTGACCGCTCTCATCCCTTTTGTATTATATATGACTGTTTACCGTGAAATTGAATGATACATGCAAATACTTGAATTGGTGTCGTATGGACGAGTATCCAACGGCCTTACTGTTATCACTGAGCTCAACCCTATTGGTGGTCAATTGAATCGAGCCGGCAAGGGTTTGGTCGTTAAAATTGACGAGCCATGGGGACTGTTATATGGAATCTTGTAGTATGAGACTCTCGATTCCGGTATACTCGAGTATTACCAAATTGTACTGTATGGAGTTCGGGCCTGGTAGGGGTATGTTGGGTGGAAGGAATGGAAGTAAATTGGAGCCTACGGTTGGTTACTCGTAAACATTGACGGAGGGTCAATGAAATCCGATCAAGTATACAAGCAAGGAAAGGGGCTCTCGAGAGCCGTCTGTATCCTGTTACCAACTTTATTGATGTGTACTCTTGGCTTACTTTTATTAGATGAATTGGAATGAAATGCTATCTGCTTATATGATCTTCGTTGTTTGAGTGGTAGTATCTCACTGGGCGTAAGCTCACTCTATCCCTTTTGTTTTCCTTACAGGAATTTGAATACTTTTGGAAAGGCTATGAATGTTGGTTGCCAAGTTGAGCTTATGTGAATGTAATTTGAATAGCTCCTTTTGGGCAAAACCCTAAATGTATTTTGATCCAATTATCTCCCTTTTATTTTGCAAATTTACAAACGTATGTGTATAACACTGTTTAACCCCGTTTATGTGTCCTATTTAGTTTGGGAATGTTTTTCCGAGTTATATGACATGGCATCCACTATTCACCGACGGTTCAGTTACGTTTGGCTATTTTGCGATTTCGGCTTGTGTGAGCGCGTGTTATTTCCCGAAACGTCTTAGATCGTGTTTGCCAGCACCGTTAGTCCTGGCGAGAGCTGGGCAGGCAGTCCGCTAACCTCTTTGGTTCGCCTTAGGGGTAGGTGGGCTGTCACATCTTAGACATGGCTACAAATAGCCTCAAATCGGACGTTACATGCACCTTTTGGTGATTAATCAAATTACATTGAGAGTTCTCTCAAAGCTTCTTTGAAGCATCCATTGAATATCTTAGATTCATTCTTAGGTATTTAATCGACTTATCAATCTAGGTCCGCGCTAGATTGTGGCGTCCTCTACCAAATACCAAGATTCGTTGACCACGTGTTCAACGGGTTTAGGTTACCCACTGCGTTTGTCATCTCCAACGTGAATCCTACCTTCTAGATCCTTCCAGTTTGTACGGGTTGCATCACACGGTTGGTGCCATTCGTATCATAAGCAAGCTCAACACAATAGCTATTCAACTAGACTCATTATTATCCAATTACAAGTCAATTCGAACAGTGCAACCATCCAAATCAAAGCTAGAAATTAGAAACTAGTTTTAAAGATAACTAGCCACACAATAGGTTTGACATCTCTCGGCAGTCACAACTAAAGCTATGCTTATCGGATTGGGGTAAATTTTATGGTGTTTTGAAGCTAAGACAGAGACCTACATTTCCTATGAAGATAGCAACACCCAATTCTTGCATCTTTAAGGTCAAAATCGCAATCTCAGAGAAAATAGAAGACTGTCAGCTAATCTGGGTATTTGGGTAGTCAGGGGTATTTTAGTCATTTCATTAATTACAATGCTCCAATTGAGTTGAAATTTTATAGGTAGTTAGATAACTCAATTCCCTAAAACTTTTATGTTTTGAGGAAGAACTGATTTGTTCTTTATCATGGACGAATATGCAGTTCCATTTGGGTCCAGAAACTAGGCAGAGTCACTAACCCTAGCTGAAATTCGTTAATCTTCACCAAAACTTGAGTATCATCCAATATAATTCACGATTCAAGTCATCTATCCAATAAAATGCAACATAAGAGAGAGAATAAGAGTTTCTTAGCTTAATACCTTCAAGCTCAAACTAAGTCGAGTGCGATAAAATACTCTCCCGACTTAGAAGGCGAGAGACAATTGAAAACACTTCACAATGAATCAATTGGCAATATTCATAATACATACACATAAACAGTTAACACATAATTCTGAAAACACTCACCAAGGATTCAAATGACTACTCTCGAGTCTCGAGTTGGTTTCCTAGTTCACGGATACTTCCTAGTACAAGTTAATAAGTTCAAAGTAAATATATAATTTGTCGATCATTTGTTATTCTTTTATTTAAACTTATTAAAATGAAGTTTGACCTTAAAATACAACCATAACATTCTCAATATTTATTTATCATTTTATTTTTGAAACTTATTGACTTTATTATTTTTAAACCATGAAATACCTATCTTCAAGTTTATAAACTTGTATAATGTTTAAACTAATATACTTTCTCAATCCAGTATTAATTATGGCTTATAGATACTCCATTTTCCCTTTTAAGACTAACTAAGCTCTATGTTGTTTGTGAATTAAATTTTGTTTCACAACCTTAACTTCTCAAGTTTTATAGTCTCTTAAATATTATAAAAACTAATTTAAGTGATTAGGAGTCATTTCATGTATATAGCCATAACAAATTACCTTAGAGTTTCTAAAACATTATATAAGTCTTAATCTCATTACCAATTCAACTATTCAACATAATTCAGCAATATTACTTCAAAATCCATTAGGTTTGGTAGCTCTAAAAAAATGTTAACGTACATGTATAAATTTTAAGATTTTATAAAACATTTGAGCTAAGATTAAATCATTTCATTCTAATCTTAATAATTGAAGCAGATGGAACTTTTATTTCTTCCCTTTTAGACTGAACTAGACCCTAGTTTGCATGTTATTCCTATTTGTTCCACTTCACTAGCCCTTCGAGTTTTAAATTCTTTAAAGTATTCAGAACAAGGTTAAGATGCTACAAACGGATATGTATATATATATTTATATGTATAGTTACAACAAACTATCATAGAATTTTGTTCAAAAACTTCAAGGAAAGTTCATCTTTTCCCTGTTTCGGCCAACAAGTATAATTTCCAGCAATATCATTCAAATTGTTCAACAAATCCCCATCTTTTACTTGCTTAAAACACTAAACACGTAGCTCATAATTTGCCCACCCAAACTAGAACAAATAACACACAATTCCAGAAAATAATCCCACCAAAAGTCTCAACTAATTCGGCCAGCAACACATTACAATTTCTAGCAGTATAGCAATTTAACATATGGTGCTTTCTCCATAATTTTCTTCAGTTTTAACTCCAACTCATCATGCAAAAAATGATTCTCCAACTATAGAGTAAACTTGATCATCAATATAAAATTTTACAGCCAGAATTTCAAGGGAAAAACTGATCTGAAGTCTATTTCTCTCTCTCGTCAAGCTGTGACTGTTTTGGACAGCAATCAGTTTTTAAACAAGAAATTTCTCCATTAACTACTTCAGTTCCCATTCAACTCCAACATGCATGCTAAAACTAAAAAAAAAATTATGCAAGGTATTAGCTTCAACGTAGGAATTTGGAACCCAAAAACCTGTCAAGAAAATTGGAAAATTTCTTTACTTCATCTCTCGGCTAGCTAGACAAAACCACCGGTTAATTTTTGCAAATTTTTCACTCAAGCTAACAACTCTGCACTGGTTACTTAGATAAGACAAGGAAATAACACATGGTTTGAGCTTCTAGCAGAAAGTTACTCCATACATTTGGTTACTAAGCTGCAAATTTCAGTTTCTTCCTCTCGGATGAAGCTGAAAAAATTCCAGCATGTTTTGTCATGCGGTCTCAACCCAAAGTTCCACCTTACCCCAAGTTTTCTTCAACTAAACTTCCCAAAACATCAGAAGCCAACGTATTACATGCAAAACCTATCATTAGTTTCCATTTTTACAATAATAACAGGCTATAACTCAACATGCAAGCTCACAGTTCCCCAACTTCACTCCAACTCCTATTTTACTTCCATATCAGAATTCCCCTCAGTTAAATCTGTGAGGACTCGCAAAAATTTACTTATTTAATCTCCTATTTCTAGCTTATTTAATTATTTATTTGGCCTTTTACTCCGAATATTATTTTCTAAGCTCTTGAGACCTAATTACATGGAAATATAGTTTCATTATATTTTTAAAATGACTTGTTTCAAAAATTAATTTCCGGAAGCTCGTTTAGTGAAAATAGGGAACACGTCTTTGGAAATCTTGACCGACTGAGAATACAACAAGTTTGGAATATTGGAGATTTCTGTAATGGACCTAAATTAGGTATTTTAATGTTTAAATACTCAAGTGATAGTTATTGGTATTGTCGTTATAAGAGTTTCTCGGAAGTTTCGCGTTATCGCGCTTAAATTGGAGATATGCGTTTTCACACGCGCGATTTAAATTCAGGAACTTTAAACCCTTATTTTGGGACAATTAAGAGTGAATAATATTTATATGAATATAAGTGTATTAGAGGTTTAGTGCACTAGTAAAACAAACGCAAGAAGAATGGAGCACAAAACGCAGGAGAGTTGACTTTTGGAGCATTTTGGGCCACACATTCTTAAGCTTCTCATGGGTGCATCACACTAGATCAAAACCTTTCATTCATCATCAAAAGTGCCGTGCAACTCCTTCTTTTCTGCTCCAAGAGCAGCCGGCCAAGGAAACAAAAGAAACAACTCAAAGCTCTTCAAATTCCATCTTCATTTCTTCAACAAAACACCACCAAACTCCAGCAAAATTGAACCACACCTAGCTAATCACTTGGTGATCATCTTAAGCTAGAAAAGGGGCTTCATTTCCACGGTTTTCTTGAGCTTCAAAGTGACCAAAAATTCTGATTTAGTCATCAAGATAGGTAATGAACAATCAACCTCTTAATTCTTGATTTATGGAAGTTAGATTACACTCATGAGCTCTTGGATTCTCATGGGTAGCTTTAATTTGGTGTAAAATGAAATGGGTGGGCTCTACCCAAACCATCAAATGGGTAGCCTAGCTTGATTTGGGACTTGTTGTTTTGGAAACTTTGATGTCCAACATCTACCAAACTTTATATTAGATGTTCCTTGGACTTTGTTTCACAAATAAACCAGATTTGGGTTGGTTGCTTTGGACAAAATGTTTAAAAAATAAAGAGGAGCTAGAAGACATTTACCTTGGGGAAATTTCTTGAAATTTGATGGTTTAGTTAACTACCTTCCCGTGTGAATTTTCAAATGAAATTTGATAGAAGAGTAATTCTCATATGGAGGTTTAATTGTACGAAATTTGGTAATATTCTAAGACCATTTTGATATGCAAATGATGTCACAAGATTCACTCATCGAATCTGGAAAACTTTTCATTTTCTCTTAGCCAAATGGTCAAATCTGATTTGGAGAGTTTTATTTCGAAAATTTGGATGTCAATGGTCTTTAAATTGCTCAGTGGATGTTTATGAACTCTTGGTTTCAATAATGGAGAGATTTGGAACTGATTTCATGGTACAAAAAGTTTGTAAACAAAAGAAAAGTGAGAAGGTAGTTTAGCCTTGAAACTCTTCATAAACTTTGGTTGTTTTAATGACTGCCTTACCGTGAGAGTTTTTGTATGAAACTTGGTAGAAATGTTGTTCACACATGGATGATTTAGTGTACCAATTTTGATGTATTTCCAATGCCAACTCAATGACCAAATGATACTTCGAATCTAGTCTTCAAACCTGGAAAATAGCCCAACAGTCTTAACTTTTTCAGCAACTTGGAGCTACTATATCTTGGTGCTCGAAACTCCGTTTCTCATTCCGTTTATTTTTTTATACTCTTGGATTACAACACTAATTGATTTCCAAATTTAAAAGGTTGGTTCAAAACAAGTAAATTTTGCCGAATTTCCAAAGTTGGCCAAAAACCAACTTAAATCTGTCTTGGTAATTCAAGTTACCAACTTTGAGCCAAAATTTGAGTGCCTTTCACTTACATTCGTGGAAACGTATATTCTAAGAACTTTTAGTACTTTCAAAGAGGTTTCTAACGGTACCAAGTTTTCCAATTTTTGACATGTAGAATGTGAGATACGATTTTTCAAAGTATCGTATCAAACCTGAAAATTTTCCGAATTCCAAGGGAAGGGAGTTTTCAAATACTCTTTATTCCTTCGATATTACTTGAACATTTTATACTTGATTTCCAAAATGAAAACTCGATTGCTCATGTACTTTAAGAAACTCCACTTGAACCTCGATTTACGAGTAATTGAGGTTCATTTTCATAAGATTTCCTTAGATTGCACTAGCGTACAATCTTCCTCGATAATTAGAGATTCGTAGTGATATTGAGTGGTAGTTGATTATTGTTTGCTCAGGCACTCAAGGAAATCTCCAAGAGGAACTCGGAGCGGACACCTAAAACGCTTGTTTGAGAACTACTCATTTGTTTTGACTAGGTGAGTGTTCCATATAGGAATACGTAATTGAATAAGTTTAGGACATGCTTATTTCATGATTATTAAGTGTTAAGTACTATGTGTTAAGTATTTACCATACTCATGCATATTTAAGGAATGTATACTTGCATTGTGTATCTACATGAATTGGTTAAATGATTAACCATATCAAATGACCATATGAACTCGATACATGCTTAACTTGCTAGATTGCTTGCTTAGCCTACTCAGTTTTGAAAAATGGAGTCGAGTGTGTACTTTATCACACTCGTTCTCTTTTGAGATGAATAACTCATGCTTGGAAATGATCGAATAACATGACTTTGTATGCTAAGGTTGCATACGTCGTTGGAGTGAATCTTTTCGACTCTCACAAGGTAAAAATGGGATAACGGCCAATGATGGCCTATTAATATGACAAATGCCTGTCAATTAACCGTCACTACTCAACCGTGAACTATTTACCAACCCACATGACTGCCTGATTACCTGACTATTTGCTCACATGATTTCTAATCTACATGACTATTCGATATCCGTGAATTACATGCTCCCATGAAATCAACTTGTATTGCTTACGTGCTTACGTGCTAAGTATCCACTTGATTACTTGATTATCATGAATCACATGTTATGTGAAGCTTTCCATCATTGTTAGGTGTGACAGCCCCACCTTCCCCTAAGGCGAACCAAAGGGTTCGGCGGACCAAGTCGTTCCCTGTAAGGAAAACAAAGATAATGGGAAGGGTTGAGCTTACGCTCAATGAGGTCCCAAAATAATAACAAATAAGAAACATGGAACTTCATATTCAATTAATCACATAGGTGCATCAAATAAAGAAGTGAACAAACACCATAGACAGAAAGGATACGGGTGGCTCTCAGGAGCCAAATTCCCATTTGCTTCACCGAAACTTGATCGAAATGACAGTTGACACTCCGTCAACGTTACAGAAGTAACCAATACCGTAGACTCCACTTTCTTCTATTCCTTCCACCTTACATACCCCCACCGGGCTCGAAATCCAATCAGATCAGAATTGGCAATGTGACAGCCCCACCTTCCCCTAAGGCGAACCAAAGGGGTTAGCGGACTGCCTGCCCAGCTCTCGCCAGGACTAACGGTACGGTTTACGTCAATCTAAAACGTTCCGGAACATACCATTGCGCGCAAACAAGTCAAAACACAAAATAAAAAAAAAACGAAAAGAAACGAAGCCAAAATTTATCTAAACCATAGCCAAGCATATATATACAATGGAAATCAACATTTACAACCATAATGGCATGCCAAAACCATTCATTAAGGAGTACACATTCGATTTGCCTATCAAAAGGAAATGAACCCGTTATACATTAGGGTTTCACTTCAAGAGCTATACAAAAGACATTTACAAGCTCAGTATGGCAATTTACTATCCAGTCCATTTTCAAAAGCAATTATATCCCTGTAAGGAAAACAAATAACACGGAATGAGCTAAAGCCCAGTGGTATACCACCCAATAAGCAATCAAAGTCATATAAGAATGAACCTTCATTTAAAGTGCACAAATAAGCAATGAAGCAAAACGGTAAAAGGATACGGTCGGCTCTCAAGAGCCCATTTCCACGCTTGCAATCTTGAACCAACCTCATTGACTCTCCGTCAATGTTAAAATACCAAACCGTAGACAACTCTTTACTTCCATTCCTTCCACCCAACATACCCCAACCGGGCCCGCACTCCATTTCAATAGCTTTTGGTAATACTCGAGTTTACTGGAACCAAGGGTCTCATTACCACAAGGTTCCCCAGTACAGTCCCCGTGGCATGATAATTTTCACGACCAAGCCCTCGCTGGCTCGATCCAATTAACTACCATACGGGGTTGAGCTCATAAATGCAGTAAAGCCATTGGATACTCGTCCAACGACACCAAATCCGTTTCCATGAATGGAATGCAGTATCTCATATATCCAGTGCAGTATTTCAGTAAAACACAATCAATAGCCATGAATAAAATCACAAGGGGTGAGGGCGATCAAGTACACCCTCACCTCAATCATTTCCAATAACCAAGTAAGCCTTCAAGGCATCAAATACACATAGCACAAAGCCACATTATAACAAGTAAGTGAGTAGTATACTCACCAAGCAAGTAAGTGGTATTTCATGTACCACGATCACCAAGCCGCCGTGCACTACCTTCACGCCCTAGAATCATGCAACACATACAATAAGACTCCATGCCGAGCCATAAACAACACCAATTCACAACCCCAATAGGGTTCTATAAACATATACTGTGAGAACCCGTAAATACCCTAAAAATTTTCCTAGGGTTTTAGTTCCCTTAATTGCTTAATTTTTGCATTTTCTGGCTTAGAAACATGAGCAATTATAGTTTTTAGATGATTTTTCTAGTATTGGTGAGTTTTTAGAAAATTAAGAATATATACTGGACGTGGGACCCACTAGTGCGAAAAGTTCGAAAAAATTCGGCCAATTAGGTTAAATTCCGGATACTGTGTAAATTCTATCGGGTGTTAAGAGATAAGTAGAGTGTGTGAAGTGATTGATGTGAGAGAGAAAAGAAGTGATAAGAATGCATTAAATAGAGTGACAAGTGTCACCATGTTATTGGTTTTCCTTTAAGATTTACTATTCACAATTTTGACTTTTTTGACCAAAGGATTAAATATCCAAAAATTGCATAAAATTCACAATTTTTCTTCTCTTGTTGGCCGGCTCTCTCTCTCAAGTTCAAGGAAGGAAGAAAACCTCTTCAAGTCTTGATTTCTTCTTGCTTCAATCCATAACTCAACCAACTAAACTAGTTTCTACTCCATAAAATCTTTCTAGTTGGTGTTAGTGGTTGATTTGGTGAAGTTTTTGGAAGAGCTAAGGTGTCCAACACCTCTACCTCTCTTGTTACTAGGTGAGTGGTGTGTGTATCTTCCTCCTACATCTAATGATGCTTAAGTTATGCTTATTAGTGATTAAAGTGCTGAAATTTCTGGTTTTTATCTTGACTTGAAGTGATTTGGTGAAGTTTTCCATTTATTGATGATTTTTCTGGTTTAATTGGATTATGATGGTGTGGTTGTTTGTGATGATTGGCAATGGCCTATAATAACTCTAGTGGGTGTGAAATGTGGATAAATGCAACCAATTTTGGATTTGGAATGAAAACTGAAAAGTTAGGGTTCTTAAATCCCCAATTCTGTCCGGTTTTGGATCATAGGGTTATAGGCCGAATTTGAATTTTCTCAAAACATGAAAGTTGTAGGTATTGATGTGTTTGAGGTGCCTGTAAAATTTCAGGTCATTTGGATTAATGTGGAATGAGTTATGACGAAATTACTGTAGCTGTTCTGCTTTGGACAGAATGCGAAAACTGTACTGGTTATTGGCCATTTTGACTGGAATTGGTTTGGATTTAGTTGTTGGTGCCTTCTGATGAAATGTAGCTGGATGTCCTAGCTAACATATGCCTTTGGAATTTCGGCATTTGGACTTGTATAGACTAAGTTATAGTAATTACAGTTTTATGTGATTTGCAAACCTGTTTTGGTAATTCTGGTATAGTATTTGGCATTTTCGACCTAGTTAAGCTAGGAACTGGATTGAGTGACCTTCTTCATTGTTGTAGCCCTGTTCCATAGCTTCGAAGCGGTGGGTCTTACACCCCCATCCGATAATCGTAGTGAGAGTTGTGCCATTACCGCATTATGAGGTCGAATCCGGTTTTCTTTCCAAGGCCTAAGTTTAAGGCCTTTCTTAATTCCTGGTTTGCTATCATGCTTGTATATGTTTATAAAACCCTATTGGGGTTGTGATTGGCATTGCTATATGACTCGTTATCGAGTCTCATTGCATTTGTTTACTTGTTCTAGGGCGTGACGGTGGTTCACGACATTCCCCTGACGGAAGTGCATGAAATAGCACTTATTTGATTTGTGAGTATACTACTCACTTAAATGTTACAATGTGGCTTTGTTATATGTGTAATTGATGCCTTGAAGGCTTATTTGCTTATTGGAAGTGATTAAGGTGAGGGTGTACTTGACCGCCCTCACCCCTTGTGATTTTATTCATGGTTAATGACTGTTCACTGAAATACTGTACTGGTTATATGAAATACTGAATTCCACTCATGGAAACTGATTTGGTGTCATTTGGATGAATGTCCAACGGCGTTACTGTATCACTGAGCTCAACCCCGTTTGGTAGTCAATTGGATCGAGCCGGCGAGGGCTTGGTCGTGAAAATTGTCTTGCCACGGGGACTGTACTGAGGAACCTTGTAGTAATGAGACTCTTGGTTCCGGTATACTCGAGTATTACCAAAAGTGACTGAATGGAGTGCGGGCCCGGTTGGGGTATGATTGGTGGAAGGAAAGGAAGTAAAGTGAGGTCTACGGTTTTGGTACTTTTAACATTGACGGAGGGTCAATGAGGTTGGATCAAGATTGCAAGTGTGGAAATGGGCTCTTGAGAGCCAACCGTATCCTTTCACTGGTTTGATTTATCTCTTAATTGCATATTTGAACTGAACGGTTATCATTATGTGATCTTGACTGCTTTTGTGTGATAGTTGCTCACTGGGCTTTAGCTCATACCGTGCCATTTGTTTTCCTTACAGGAAAATGACCACTTTTGGAAAGAATGTGCTAGTTGGTTCAAGTTGAGCTCATGTGAATGTATATTTTGAATAGCTCCTTGAGGGTGAAAACCCTAAGTGTTTTGTTGCAACCAATGGTTGGCTTGTAAATGGTTATTTGTACATGTATGAACTAGTTGAATATTTGATATGCCGTCTTGGCTTGCAAATGTTGGTTTCCAATGTATATATATGTTTGGTCGATGCTTGGTTGAATTTCGAACTGATACGCGTTTCAAACGGAAGAAAAAAAAATTTGGAAAAAGGAAAGGGCCAAATCCGGCCGGATTCTGACGTGTCCTCTACTGTTCATCGCGGCTTCGATTTTCTTTTTTTTTATTTTGTGATTTTGACCTATTTGCGCGCGTTGGTAAGCTCCGGAGCGCATTAGATCGACGTTAACTGATCCGTAGTCCTGGCGAGAGCTGGGCAGGCAGTCCGCTAACCCCTTTGGTTCGCCTTAGGGGAAAGTGGGGCTGTTACAAGTGGTATCAGAGCCACGTCGCGTGGTCTCTGCGCGGAGTGAGACTGGGCCAAGGGGTGTTGTGGTCCTAATTTCATGAATATGTCTAAGTGCTCGTTTGAGCGTAAGTTATGAACCGGGCATGTGATAAGTGTATGAATCATTATTATGGGACTCGAGGAAGCTAGGTATGTATGTCGGGTAGGAATCTTTAATAAGGATGGTTTACTCTTGGGACCGGCCGGCTCGAGATGTGAATTATCTTAGACAAGATTCTTGCGCCCGGATACGAAGGATATGAGGGCCTAGGTTAGAAAGGATTTGGTGAACTAGAAAGGCGATTCTATGGAACTTCGTGTGGTTTGTTCGGGTATGGTTAAGCGTGATCGACCTTGATTAAGATATAAATATTTGGACGAAGCCCTAGAAGGGGAAAAGCTTTTCGTGAGTTCTTTTGCACTTGTGACCTAGTTGTTCAAAGTACTTTTGAGGACCCTATTGTTTCATGCAATGACTTCGTATGTAATTGACTGACTGTTCCGTATGATTGTTTAACCTGGTTATGTGGGCTATGTGTACGTGTAATGTGTTTAAATGCATTTTCCGCCCACATACCTTCTAAAGAAATTCTGTTTTGGGATTTTGAAGAAAAACTAGGATGTACTAGTTTTATTTGTAAGCGATGAGTGGAAATAAGATATATATGCTTTAAATATGTATATTTTCCTGATTTTGGTAAAAAGGTGAATTTTACTTGAATTTCAAATTTGAAAATTAGTGAATAACTGATGAGTTGTTGAATTTTGTATATGATGGGTTAATACCAGGATAACAATTTCTAAACTAAGTTTTCCCCTTGATTGTATATTAGTGTAGTCTCACACTTGAAATTGTCCATGCTTTACACGAAGAAAATATATATATATCCTGAATTTTTTAAAGAATGGCAAGCTTATGGTTAACATTGTGAATTTTGAACTTGATAAGATTTCTGATTACTTTAAATACTTTTCTTATGTTTTAAAATTCTTGACTTTCAAGAAGAGTGAACCAATTTTAAATGTACGGACTGAGGCAACTTTGAGATATAGAGTGACTGTATTCAAGAGTAAGAAGTTAGTGTGAATTGACTTGGGTTCCATTTGGCACGTTAGTTAGCGAGTTGTATTCATTTCTTGGGTTTGAACATGGAACTTGCGACTTTACTATAGAACCTAAGATTGGTTATTCTTGGAGATGATGGTGCTTTTGCTGGTCGCTTGTTTATTTCAGATTTTTAACTTCGAATGGATAATCTTGGTTTCAGCTGGCGTTATGGCTTTATTGGATCTAATTGCGTAAGGGTATAGGATTTGATTGAAATTAGCAATAATTGGACCCTTTGGTTTAACTATAGACCTAGGAAGGGTGGTGCACGTCCTGAGACTTTGGTATCCTGCTTACATAAGCTTTTATCTGTTGTGACACTTAATTGCCTATATACAATATCTGACATTTTGGCCTTATTTTGTGACTTTTGGCTCGTGCTATAATTTTGATACCTGTAAAGAATCATGTCCTGATTCAAAAATTGTTATACCTTGTATTTGTATTAAGCTTTTTGATGCTTAATTATGCCTTGTCCTGTGATTATAGACTTCTATTAAGTAGGGTAGCAGGACTGGGAGTAAAGCATTATGACCGAGGGTTTAGCCAACTCCGTATTCATGGGAGAAATTGATGGATAGTTTCATGTAATTTATTAGGTCCCTAGTACTGAATATGAACCGAAAATAAATCCGAAGATCAGATCTACTGGTGTATAATGGATTAACCTAGTCGGGAACTTGGTGAGATTTTCTTGTGCGCAACATATATTATGATTGGTTTTGTGACCATATTCCAACTTTTATGGAAATTTGAACTCCGAAAGTATTGTATTGGGTTGGTAAGAGAACTCGAACTGTCTGGAACCGATTAGACTGAGCTTACTTGAGACTTGAACCTGTTTAGGCTAGTGTGGCCTTACATACCTAATGTGGATTTGAATTTGTGACTGCTTAAGAATGTGAATTGGCTGGACAGAGACTAGACCATTGTGTTCTTACTCGTACTCATGATCCTTGAGGTTGAACTTGAACTTGCACTTGAACTTGAACTTATACTTTTATTCGTGCTCATGCACCATGAACCTGAAGTATTTGGCTCTGCTTTGACCCTACTCTTGAACTTATTCGTACTGGTGTGACTGTAGACCGGCTACTACTCTTTTGTAGCGGTTGAACTGAACCTCTCTGGTGGGGCATTGCCTGTTGTGTTGTCCAGCACCACCAGGGATGACATTTTGCACTGAGGCTTTTGGTGAAGTTTAGCCGTTGAGCTAGCTTGTTGTGTTGTCCAGCACCACCAGGGCCAACTTACTGAACTGAAATTCTTTGGTAAAGCATAGCCGTTGTGCTAGCTTGTTATGTTGTCCAGCACCACCAGAGATGAATTTTGATCTAAAGCATCACTATACCCTGAATTTCTTCCAAATATCTGGGACCTTGCGTCCGATTTCAAGCCTTTTGCCTGTTTTATTTGGGTACGTGATTAACTCCCTATTGAACCATGACCATTTGATAGGTTGGATTGGCGTGATATGTAGTACTTGGATTATATAGGCCATGCTTTCCTGGATCATGAATTACGATAAGTGAGATTCGAATGATTTTTAGTATTTGGCCGACTTTGGGGAAAACAAATTGGACCTGGTGAATACAAGTTGGAATAGATTGAATCCCAATGCTTGATTGGTTTCTGAGCGATATCTTGACCGGATCTATATTAGTTAGAAGGCTCGAGTGACTCTTGAGGGATATTTGATCTGATTAGTACAGGTGGAATGTCGAGGACGACATTCTTTTAAGGAGGGGAGAGTGTGAGAACCCGTAAATACCCTAAAAATTTTCCTAGGGTTTTAGTTCCCTTAATTGCTTAATTTTTGCATTTTCTGGCTTAGAAACATGAGCAATTATAGTTTTTAGATGATTTTTCTAGTATTGGTGAGTTTTTAGAAAATTAAGAATATATACTGGACGTGGGACCCACTAGTGCGAAAAGTTCGAAAAAATTCGGCCAATTAGGTTAAATTCCGGATACTGTGTAAATTTTATCGGGTGTTAAGAGATAAGTAGAGTGTGTGAAGTGATTGATGTGAGAGAGAAAAGAAGTGATAAGAATGCATTAAATAGAGTGACAAGTGTCACCATGTTATTGGTTTTCCTTTAAGATTTACTATTCACAATTTTGACTTTTTTGACCAAAGGATTAAATATCCAAAAATTGCATAAAATTCACAATTTTCTTCTCTTGTTGGCCGGCTCTCTCTCTCAAGTTCAAGGAAGGAAGAAAACCTCTTCAAGTCTTGATTTCTTCTTGCTTCAATCCATAACTCAACCAACTAAACTAGTTTCTACTCCATAAAATCTTTCTAGTTGGTGTTAGTGGTTGATTTGGTGAAGTTTTTGGAAGAGCTAAGGTGTCCAACACCTCTACCTCTCTTGTTACTAGGTGAGTGGTGTGTGTATCTTCCTCCTACATCTAATGATGCTTAAGTTATGCTTATTAGTGATTAAAGTGCTGAAATTTCTGGTTTTTATCTTGACTTGAAGTGATTTGGTGAAGTTTTCCATTTATTGATGATTTTTCTGGTTTAATTGGATTATGATGGTGTGGTTGTTTGTGATGATTGGCAATGGCCTATAATAACTCTAGTGGGTGTGAAATGTGGATAAATGCAACCAATTTTGGATTTGGAATGAAAACTGAAAAGTTAGGGTTCTTAAATCCCCAATTCTGTCCGGTTTTGGATCATAGGGTTAGAGGCCGAATTTGACTTTGCTCAAAACATGAAAGTTGTAGGTATTGATGTGTTTGAGGTGCCTGTAAAATTTCAGGTCATTTGGATTAATGTGGAATGAGTTATGACGAAATTACTGTAGCTGTTCTGCTTTGGACAGAATGCGAAAACTGTACTGGTTATTGGCCATTTTGACTGGAATTGGTTTGGATTTAGTTGTTGGTGCCTTCTGATGAAATGTAGCTGGATGTCTTAGCTAACATATGCCTTTGGAATTTCGGCATTTGGACTTGTATAGACTAAGTTATAGTAATTACAGTTTTGTGTGATTTGCAAACCTGTTTTGGTAATTCTGGTATAGTATTTGGCATTTTCGACCTAGTTAAGCTAGGAACTGGATTGAGTGACCTTCTTCATTGTTGTAGCCCTGTTCCATAGCTTCGAAGCGGTGGGTCTTACACCCCCATCCGATAATCGTAGTGAGAGTTGTGCCATTACCGCATTATGAGGTCGAATCCGGTTTTCTTTCCAAGGCCTAAGTTTAAGGCCTTTCTTAATTCCTGGTTTGCTATCATGCTTGTATATGTTTATAAAACCCTATTGGGGTTGTGATTGGCATTGCTATATGACTCGTTATCGAGTCTCATTGCATTTGTTTACTTGTTCTAGGGCGTGACGGTGGTTCACGACATTCCCCTGACGGAAGTGCATGAAATAGCACTTATTTGATTTGTGAGTATACTACTCACTTAAATGTTACAATGTGGCTTTGTTATATGTGTAATTGATGCCTTGAAGGCTTATTTGCTTATTGGAAGTGATTAAGGTGAGGGTGTACTTGACCGCCCTCACCCCTTGTGATTTTATTCATGGTTAATGACTGTTCACTGAAATACTGTACTGGTTATATGAAATACTGAATTCCACTCATGGAAACTGATTTGGTGTCATTTGGATGAATGTCCAACGGCGTTACTGTATCACTGAGCTCAACCCCGTTTGGTAGTCAATTGGATCGAGCCGGCGAGGGCTTGGTCGTGAAAATTGTCTTGCCACGGGGACTGTACTGAGGAACCTTGTAGTAATGAGACTCTTGGTTCCGGTATACTCGAGTATTACCAAAAGTGACTGAATGGAGTGCGGGCCCGGTTGGGGTATGATTGGTGGAAGGAAAGGAAGTAAAGTGAGGTCTACGGTTTTGGTACTTTTAACATTGACGGAGGGTCAATGAGGTTGGATCAAGATTGCAAGTGTGGAAATGGGCTCTTGAGAGCCAACCGTATCCTTTCACTGGTTTGATTTATCTCTTAATTGCATATTTGAACTGAACGGTTATGATTATGTGATCTTGACTGCTTTTGTGTGATAGTTGCTCACTGGGTTTTAGCTCATACCGTGCCATTTGTTTTCCTTACAGGAAAATGACCACTTTTGGAAAGAATGTGCTAGTTGGTTCAAGTTGAGCTCATGTGAATGTATATTTTGAATAGCTCCTTGAGGGTGAAAACCCTAAGTGTTTTGTTGCAACCAATGGTTGGCTTGTAAATGGTTATTTGTACATGTATGAACTAGTTGAATATTTGATATGCCGTCTTGGCTTGCAAATGTTGGTTTCCAATGTATATATATGTTTGGTCGATGCTTGGTTGAATTTCGAACTGATACGCGTTTCAAACGGAAGAAAAAAAAAATTTGGAAAAAGGAAAGGGCCAAATCCGGCCGGATTCTGACGTGTCCTCTACTGTTCATCGCGGCTTCGATTTTCGTTTTTTTTATTTTGTGATTTTGACCTATTTACGCGCGATGGTAAGCTCCGGAGCGCATTAGATCGACGTTAACTGATCCGTAGTCCTGGCGAGAGCTGGGCAGGCAGTCCGCTAACCCCTTTGGTTCGCCTTAGGGGAAAGTGGGGCTGTTACAGTTAGTGAGTGTTGTAGTGAAACTTGTTTGAAGGTTTAAGGTGTCCAACATCCTCCTCTCTCTTGTTTCTTGGTAAGTGAAGCTTGAACACTCTCTTACACCTTATGAAGCCTAAGTTATGCTTATTAGTGATTAAGGTGCTGAAATTTCTGGTTTTTATCTTGGTTTGAAGTGATTTGGTGAAGTTTTCCATTTTATGATGAATTTTCTGGTTTAATATGAATGGGATGTTGTGGCTATCTTGGATGATTGGCAATGGACTATAATGACTCTTGTAGGTGTGAATTGTTGCTAAATGCAACCAATTTTGGATTTGGTGTGAAAATTGAAAAGTTAGGGTTCATAAATCCCTAATTCTGTCCGGTTTTAGATCATAGGGTTAGAGGCCGAATTGGACTTTGCTCAAAACATGAAAGTTTTAGGTATTGATGTGCTTGAGGTGCCTGTAAAATTTCAGGTCATTTGGATTAATTTAGAATGAGATATGACGAAATTACTGTAGCTGTTCTGCTTTGGACAGAATGCAAAAACTGCGTTTGTATTTGGCCATTTTGACTGGAATTGGCTTGGATTTTGTTGTTGGTGTCTTCTGATGAAATGTAGCTGGATGTCTTAGCTAACTTATGCCTTTGGAATTTCGGCATTTGGACTTGTATGGACTGAGATATACCGATTACAGTTTTCTGTGTTTTGCAAACCTGTTTTGGTGATTCTGGTTTAGTGTTTGGCATTTTTGACCTAGTTGGGCTAGGAACTGGATTGAGTGACCTTCTACATTGTTGTAGCCCTGTTTCATAGCTTAGAAACGGTGGGTCTTACACCCCCAACCGATAATTGTAGTGAGAGTTGTGCCATTACCGCATTATGACGTCAAAACTGTTTTTCTGGTTTTGAGCTTAACCTTCATTTCCGGACTTTTCCCTAGCTTGACTTGTCTTTGTACTACTTGGAGCTTGCTGAATGGATATTAGATGAACTTATTTGTGTGACTTTGGGACTGGCTGGTGTAATAATGAAGCCATGATGGCTGGAAAAGTTAGCAAATGTAGGGGAAGTGCTGTCCGAACTTTGAAGGGACTTGTTTGCATTGGGTTTGTGATCTAAGGCTTGGAGTTGAGCAAGGCAATGATACATGATGGATGGTTTCTGAGCCGTGGAGGTGAGTGACCCCAAACTATTGTTAAAGCTTCTTATGAAATGTTTCTTGCATTATTTACTCGACTGCATATCATGAGTGCTTGCATGTGGCCCATGACATGTTTTGGCTTAAATGAGTGCTTGGAATTCGTGTGCTGAACACCAACGTCTCCACCTCTGTGTACTGTTCATCTGGAGCAAATGGCTTCCCCACTGACTATTTACTGTTTAATGTTTGTTTGGAGCGTTGGGTGTTTCAGTACAACGATTTCGCTGGCTCACGAGAGCAATAAATGTACAGTTGATCTTGAAATCATGACATCACTGAAATGAACGACTGTAAAACTGAATTGATTACTGATTTTAATGGTTACTCGCTGAGCTTCTAGCTCACCCCAAAATGTTTTATTTCCCCCCCACAGGGCTCAAGGCGAAGAAAAGCTTGGAGTGCTTATTCACGTGACTGGATGGCTTATATCGTGTACAGTTTAAGTTTGGATCTATTTGATGTATGAGTTGGTCTTGTATAAATATTTGAAATTTATATGGATGTAAGTATACGTTCCACGATTGGAATCAGTTTCCGCTGCATTTGTAATATGTAATCATTGGAGAATTTGATGTAATTTTGAGATTTATATTGTAATTGGGTTGAGGACTGTAGTGAGCGACTGAGTCCCGGCGAGAGCTGGGCAGGCGGTCCGCCGAACCCTCTGGTTCGCCTTAGGGGGAGGTGGGGTCGTTACAGTTGGTATCAGAGCTTAGGCTTCAGATCTCTTTAGTGTATCCTAGACTTGAAGTTTAGGATGCCGGACTGTGGGCTTGGTTTGAAATATTAGTGATTCTTGCGGGTTGACTTGACTTGATTAGTACAAGAGGGAATGTCGAGGACGACATTCTTTTAAGGAGGGGAGATTGTGACGCCCCGAAAAAAAGAGTTTGAGAACCCGTAAAAACCCTAATCTTTTCCGAGGGTTTTATTTCCTTTAATAGCATGTTTTCTGCATTTCCTGGCTTAGGAAATTTTCCTGAGGAATTTTTATGAGTAATTATAGTTTTTAGATGATTTTTCTAGCCTTGGAGAGTTTTTGGAAAATTAAGAGTATATAATGGACGTGGGACCCACTAGTGCGAAAAGTTCGGAAAAATTCGGCCAAGAAGGTTAAGTTTCGGATACTGTGTAAAATTTATCGGGTGTTAAGAGATAAATAGAGTGTGTGAAATGATTGATGTGAGAGAAGAAAGAAAGGATAGGAATGCATTTAATGAGGTGACAAGTGTCACTTTCTCATTGGGTGAATTTTAAGATTTACTATTCCAATTTTTGACTTTTTGACCAAAGGATTAAATATCCAAAAATTGCCCAAAAATCACCATTTTTCACTCTTGGATGGCCGGCCCTCTTGTGCTAAGGAAGGAAGAAAACTTCTTCAATTTTCAAGTCCCAACTAGCTCAAATCACCCAAAAATACTTGATTCCATCTATTTTACTCCATAAAATCTCTTTAGTTGATGTTAGTGAGTGTTGTAGTGAAACTTGTTTGAAGGTTTAAGGTGTCCAACATCCTCCTCTCTCTTGTTTCTTGGTAAGTGAAGCTTGAACACTCTCTTACACCTTATGAAGCCTAAGTTATGCTTATTAGTGATTAAGGTGCTGAAATTTCTGGTTTTTATCTTGGTTTGAAGTGATTTGGTGAAGTTTTCCATTTTATGATGAATTTTCTGGTTTAATATGAATGGGATGTTGTGGCTATCTTGGATGATTGGCAATGGACTATAATGACTCTTGTAGGTGTGAATTGTTGCTAAATGCAACCAATTTTGGATTTGGTGTGAAAATTGAAAAGTTAGGGTTCATAAATCCCTAATTCTGTCCGGTTTTAGATCATAGGGTTAGAGGCCGAATTGGACTTTGCTCAAAACATGAAAGGTTTAGGTATTGATGTGCTTGAGGTGCCTGTAAAATTTCAGGTCATTTGGATTAATTTAGAATGAGATATGACGAAATTACTGTAGCTGTTCTGCTTTGGACAGAATGCAAAAACTGCGTTTGTATTTGGCCATTTTGACTGGAATTGGCTTGGATTTTGTTGTTGGTGTCTTCTGATGAAATGTAGCTGGATGTCTTAGCTAACTTATGCCTTTGGAATTTCGGCATTTGGACTTGTATGGACTGAGATATACCGATTACAGTTTTCTGTGTTTTGCAAACCTGTTTTGGTGATTCTGGTTTAGTGTTTGGCATTTTTGACCTAGTTGGGCTAGGAACTGGATTGAGTGACCTTCTACATTGTTGTAGCCCTGTTTCATAGCTTACAAACGGTGGGTCTTACACCCCCAACCGATAATTGTAGTGAGAGTTGTGCCATTACCGCATTATGACGTCAAAACTGTTTTTCTGGTTTTGAGCTTAACCTTCATTTCCGGACTTTTCCCTAGCTTGACTTGTCTTTGTACTACTTGGAGCTTGCTGAATGGATATTAGATGAACTTATTTGTGTGACTTTGGGACTGGCTGGTGTAATAATGAAGCCATGATGGCTGGAAAAGTTAGCAAATGTAGGGGAAGTGCTGTCCGAACTTTGAAGGGACTTGTTTGCATTGGGTTTGTGATCTAAGGCTTGGAGTTGAGCAAGGCAATGATACATGATGGATGGTTTCTGAGCCGTGGAGGTGAGTGACCCCAAACTATTGTTAAAGCTTCTTATGAAATGTTTCTTGCATTATTTACTCGACTGCATATCATGAGTGCTTGCATGTGGCCCATGACATGTTTTGGCTTAAATGAGTGCTTGGAATTCGTGTGCTGAACACCAACGTCTCCACCTCTGTGTACTGTTCATCTGGAGCAAATGGCTTCCCCACTGACTATTTACTGTTTAATGTTTGTTTGGAGCGTTGGGTGTTTCAGTACAACGATTTCGCTGGCTCACGAGAGCAATAAATGTACAGTTGATCTTGAAATCATGACATCACTGAAATGAACGACTGTAAAACTGAATTGATTACTGATTTTAATGGTTACTCGCTGAGCTTCTAGCTCACCCCAAAATGTTTTATTTCCCCCCCACAGGGCTCAAGGCGAAGAAAAGCTTGGAGTGCTTATTCACGTGACTGGATGGCTTATATCGTGTACAGTTTAAGTTTGGATCTATTTGATGTATGAGTTGGTCTTGTATAAATATTTGAAATTTATATGGATGTAAGTATACGTTCCACGATTGGAATCAGTTTCCGCTGCATTTGTAATATGTAATCATTGGAGAATTTGATGTAATTTTGAGATTTATATTGTAATTGGGTTGAGGACTGTAGTGAGCGACTGAGTCCCGGCGAGAGCTGGGCAGGCGGTCCGCCGAACCCTCTGGTTCGCCTTAGGGGGAGGTGGGGTCGTTACAGTTGGTATCAGAGCTTAGGCTTCAGATCTCTTTAGTGTATCCTAGACTTGAAGTTTAGGATGCCGGACTGTGGGCTTGGTTTGAAATATTAGTGATTCTTGCGGGTTGACTTGACTTGATTAGTACAAGAGGGAATGTCGAGGACGACATTCTTTTAAGGAGGGGAGATTGTGACGCCCCGAAAAAAAGAGTTTGAGAACCCGTAAAAACCCTAATCTTTTCCGAGGGTTTTATTTCCTTTAATAGCATGTTTTCTGCATTTCCTGGCTTAGGAAATTTTCCTGAGGAATTTTTATGAGTAATTATAGTTTTTAGATGATTTTTCTAGCCTTGGAGAGTTTTTGGAAAATTAAGAGTATATAATGGACGTGGGACCCACTAGTGCGAAAAGTTCGGAAAAATTCGGCCAAGAAGGTTAAGTTTCGGATACTGTGTAAAATTTATCGGGTGTTAAGAGATAAATAGAGTGTGTGAAATGATTGATGTGAGAGAAGAAAGAAAGGATAGGAATGCATTTAATGAGGTGACAAGTGTCACTTTCTCATTGGGTGAATTTTAAGATTTACTATTCCAATTTTTGACTTTTTGACCAAAGGATTAAATATCCAAAAATTGCCCAAAAATCACCATTTTTCACTCTTGGATGGCCGGCCCTCTTGTGCTAAGGAAGGAAGAAAACTTCTTCAATTTTCAAGTCCCAACTAGCTCAAATCACCCAAAAATACTTGATTCCATCTATTTTACTCCATAAAATCTCTTTAGTTGATGTTAGTGAGTGTTGTAGTGAAACTTGTTTGAAGGTTTAAGGTGTCCAACATCCTCCTCTCTCTTGTTTCTTGGTAAGTGAAGCTTGAACACTCTCTTACACCTTATGAAGCCTAAGTTATGCTTATTAGTGATTAAGGTGCTGAAATTTCTGGTTTTTATCTTGGTTTGAAGTGATTTGGTGAAGTTTTCCATTTTATGATGAATTTTCTGGTTTAATATGAATGGGATGTTGTGGCTATCTTGGATGATTGGCAATGGACTATAATGACTCTTGTAGGTGTGAATTGTTGCTAAATGCAACCAATTTTGGATTTGGTGTGAAAATTGAAAAGTTAGGGTTCATAAATCCCTAATTCTGTCCGGTTTTAGATCATAGGGTTAGAGGCCGAATTGGACTTTGCTCAAAACATGAAAGTTTTAGGTATTGATGTGCTTGAGGTGCCTGTAAAATTTCAGGTCATTTGGATTAATTTAGAATGAGATATGACGAAATTACTGTAGCTGTTCTGCTTTGGACAGAATGCAAAAACTGCGTTTGTATTTGGCCATTTTGACTGGAATTGGCTTGGATTTTGTTGTTGGTGTCTTCTGATGAAATGTAGCTGGATGTCTTAGCTAACTTATGCCTTTGGAATTTCGGCATTTGGACTTGTATGGACTGAGATATACCGATTACAGTTTTCTGTGTTTTGCAAACCTGTTTTGGTGATTCTGGTTTAGTGTTTGGCATTTTTGACCTAGTTGGGCTAGGAACTGGATTGAGTGACCTTCTACATTGTTGTAGCCCTGTTTCATAGCTTAGAAACGGTGGGTCTTACACCCCCAACCGATAATTGTAGTGAGAGTTGTGCCATTACCGCATTATGACGTCAAAACTGTTTTTCTGGTTTTGAGCTTAACCTTCATTTCCGGACTTTTCCCTAGCTTGACTTGTCTTTGTACTACTTGGAGCTTGCTGAATGGATATTAGATGAACTTATTTGTGTGACTTTGGGACTGGCTGGTGTAATAATGAAGCCATGATGGCTGGAAAAGTTAGCAAATGTAGGGGAAGTGCTGTCCGAACTTTGAAGGGACTTGTTTGCATTGGGTTTGTGATCTAAGGCTTGGAGTTGAGCAAGGCAATGATACATGATGGATGGTTTCTGAGCCGTGGAGGTGAGTGACCCCAAACTATTGTTAAAGCTTCTTATGAAATGTTTCTTGCATTATTTACTCGACTGCATATCATGAGTGCTTGCATGTGGCCCATGACATGTTTTGGCTTAAATGAGTGCTTGGAATTCGTGTGCTGAACACCAACGTCTCCACCTCTGTGTACTGTTCATCTGGAGCAAATGGCTTCCCCACTGACTATTTACTGTTTAATGTTTGTTTGGAGCGTTGGGTGTTTCAGTACAACGATTTCGCTGGCTCACGAGAGCAATAAATGTACAGTTGATCTTGAAATCATGACATCACTGAAATGAACGACTGTAAAACTGAATTGATTATTGATTTTAATGGTTACTCGCTGAGCTTCTAGCTCACCCCAAAATGTTTTATTTCCCCCCCACAGGGCTCAAGGCGAAGAAAAGCTTGGAGTGCTTATTCACGTGACTGGATGGCTTATATCGTGTACAGTTTAAGTTTGGATCTATTTGATGTATGAGTTGGTCTTGTATAAATATTTGAAATTTATATGGATGTAAGTATACGTTCCACGATTGGAATCAGTTTCCGCTGCATTTGTAATATGTAATCATTGGAGAATTTGATGTAATTTTGAGATTTATATTGTAATTGGGTTGAGGACTGTAGTGAGCGACTGAGTCCCGGCGAGAGCTGGGCAGGCGGTCCGCCGAACCCTCTGGTTCGCCTTAGGGGGAGGTGGGGTCGTTACAGTTGGTATCAGAGCTTAGGCTTCAGATCTCTTTAGTGTATCCTAGACTTGAAGTTTAGGTTGCCGGACTGTGGGCTTGGTTTGAAATATTAGTGATTCTTGCGGGTTGACTTGACTTGATTAGTACAAGAGGGAATGTCGAGGACGACATTCTTTTAAGGAGGGGAGATTGTGACGCCCCGAAAAAAAGAGTTTGAGAACCCGTAAAAACCCTAATCTTTTCCGAGGGTTTTATTTCCTTTAATAGCATGTTTTCTGCATTTCCTGGCTTAGGAAATTTTCCTGAGGAATTTTTATGAGTAATTATAGTTTTTAGATGATTTTTCTAGCCTTGGAGAGTTTTTGGAAAATTAAGAGTATATAATGGACGTGGGACCCACTAGTGCGAAAAGTTCGGAAAAATTCGGCCAAGAAGGTTAAGTTTCGGATACTGTGTAAAATTTATCGGGTGTTAAGAGATAAATAGAGTGTGTGAAATGATTGATGTGAGAGAAGAAAGAAAGGATAGGAATGCATTTAATGAGGTGACAAGTGTCACTTTCTCATTGGGTGAATTTTAAGATTTACTATTCCAATTTTTGACTTTTTGACCAAAGGATTAAATATCCAAAAATTGCCCAAAAATCACCATTTTTCACTCTTGGATGGCCGGCCCTCTTGTGCTAAGGAAGGAAGAAAACTTCTTCAATTTTCAAGTCCCAACTAGCTCAAATCACCCAAAAATACTTGATTCCATCTATTTTACTCCATAAAATCTCTTTAGTTGATGTTAGTGAGTGTTGTAGTGAAACTTGTTTGAAGGTTTAAGGTGTCCAACATCCTCCTCTCTCTTGTTTCTTGGTAAGTGAAGCTTGAACACTCTCTTACACCTTATGAAGCCTAAGTTATGCTTATTAGTGATTAAGGTGCTGAAATTTCTGGTTTTTATCTTGGTTTGAAGTGATTTGGTGAAGTTTTCCATTTTATGATGAATTTTCTGGTTTAATATGAATGGGATGTTGTGGCTATCTTGGATGATTGGCAATGGACTATAATGACTCTTGTAGGTGTGAATTGTTGCTAAATGCAACCAATTTTGGATTTGGTGTGAAAATTGAAAAGTTAGGGTTCATAAATCCCTAATTCTGTCCGGTTTTAGATCATAGGGTTAGAGGCCGAATTGGACTTTGCTCAAAACATGAAAGTTGTAGGTATTGATGTGCTTGAGGTGCCTGTAAAAGTTGGGTGTTTTAGTACAACGATTTCGCTGGCTCACGAGAGCAATAAATGTACAGTTGATCTTGAAATCATGGCATCACTGAAATGAACGACTGTAAAACTGAATTGATTACTGATTTTAATGGTTACTTGCTGAGCTTCTAGCTCACCCCAAAATGTTTTATTTCCCCCCCACAGGGCTCAAGGCGAAGAAAAGCTTGGTGTGCTTATTCACGTGACTGGATGGCTTATATCGTGTACAGTTTAAGTTTGGATCTATTTGATGTATGAGTTGGTCTTGTATAAATATTTGAAATTTATATGGATGTAAGTATACGTTCCACGATTGGAATCAGTTTCCGCTGCATTTGTAATATGTAATCATTGGAGAATTTGATGTAATTTTGAGATTTATATTGTAATTGGGTTGAGGACTGTAGTGAGCGACTGAGTCCCGGCGAGAGCTGGGCAGGCGGTCCGCCGAACCCTCTGGTTCGCCTTAGGGGGAGGTGGGGTCGTTACACCTTCAAACAAAGTTCACCAAACAACTTGCTAGCACTAGAAGGAAAGTTTTTATGGAGTGAAATCTTGTTTATGGCCTTGATTGAGATGATTTGCTAGTAGAAACTTGAAGATTGAAGAAGTTTTCCTTCTTGCAAGAGTGAGAGAGAGAGCCGGCCAAACAAGAGAGAAAAATGGTGATTTTTTGGTGAATTTTGGATATTTAATCCCTTGGTCAAATAAGTCAAGACAATGAATAGTAATTCTTAAAAGTTCAACCAATAAGAAGATGACACGTGGCACCTTATTAAATGCATTCCTATCCTTCTTTTCTCTCTCACATCAATCACTTCACACACTCTACTTATCCCTTAACACCCGATAAATTTTACACAGTATCCGAAACTTAACCTTATTGGCCGAATTTTTCCGAACTTTTCGCACTAGTGGGTCCCACGTCCACTATTTATTCTTAATTTTCTAAAATTTCACCAATGCTAGAAAAATCATCTTAAAACTATAATTGCTCATAAAATCCACTAAGAAAATGTTTTTAAGCCAGAAAATGCAAAATTACGCAATTAAAGGGGAAATAAACCCTAGGAAAATATTAGGGTTTTTACGGGTTCTCACACTCTCCCCCCCTTAAAAGAATTTCGTCCTCGAAATTTCTCACCTTAATTCCCGAAAAGGTTTGGGTATTTCTTTCGCATTTCCTCTTCCATTTCCCAAGTAGCTTCCTCCACTCCGTGGTTTCTCCATAACACTTTCACTAGCGGAATCTTCTTGTTTCTGAGCTCTTTGACTTTTCGATCGAGTACTTGGACTGGTTTCTCTTCATAAGCCAGTGATTCATCCACTTCGATATCCTCCGGTTGCAACACATGAGATGGGTCTGGATGATACTTCTTTAGCATCGAGACGTGAAAGACATCGTGGATTCGAGATAGACTGGATGGCAGTTCCAATCGATACGCGACCGCTCCAACCCTTTGAAGGATCTTGTAGGGTCCGACGTACCGCGGTTGAAGCTTCTTTCCTTTCCCCGTTGTAAGACTTCGTAAGGGTGTGATCTTAAGAAATACTTGCTCTCCAACTTCAAATTCCAAATCCTTCCTTCGGTTATCCGCGTAGCTCTTTTGGCGACTCTGGGCGGTTTGAAGCCGTTGCCTTATCAACTTGACCTTCTCGTGAGCCTCTTCCATCCATGGAATAGTTGTCGGGTCCAGTGCCTTCTTTTCACCAACTTCGTCCCAGTAAATCGGTGAGCGGCACTTGCGTCCGTAGAGAGCTTCGTACGGAGCCATTTGAATTGACGAATGGAAGCTATTATTGTACGCAAACTCCATTAAGGTCATGTGCTGACCCCAATTGCCTCCGAAATCCAAGATGCACGTTCGCAGCATGTCCTCGAGAGTTTGAATTGTCCGTTCTGACTGGCCATCCGTCTGAGGATGATAAGTAGTGCTCAAGTTGAGTTTCGTCCCCAGGGTTTCTTGAAACTTCTGCCAAAATCGCGATACAAACCGTGGATCCCGATCAGAGACAATGCTCACAGGCACGCCGTGTAACCTTACAATTTCATCCATGTACAATCGGGTCAATTTGTCCATTGAGTACTTCATGTTCACCGGCAAGAAATGGGCCGACTTGGTTAATCGATCAACGATCACCCAAATGGCATCGTGACCTCTTTGCGTCCTCGGTAAACCGGAAACGAAGTCCATGGTGATGTTTTCCCACTTCCACTCGGGTATCTCCAAGGGTTGTAACAAACCCGATGGTTTTTGATGCTCCGCCTTCACTTGCTGGCAAATGAGACATTTCTGCACGTACTGCGCGATTTTCCTCTTCATATTATCCCACCAGTAAGTTCCCTTCAGGTCTTGATACATCTTGCTGCTACCCGGATGGATTGTATACTTAGACCTATGAGCTTCCTCCAGAATTTCTGCTTTCAATGACTCGTCCTTTGGTACTACAATTCGGTTCCGATACTTCAGAAGACCCTCAGGACTCAAATTGAAGTCCGTTGTTTCTCCCTTTTCCACTTTCTCTCTCCACTTCCGTACCATCAAATCCTCGCCTTGCGCCTCTTTTATACGTTCCAGTAGAGTGGAGGTCACCCTTACATTGCTAAATATCACCTTATGACTCCCAAGACAGGGTTTCCACTCACACACGGATTCTAGTAAATCCCACTCCTTAATCATTAGTCCCGCTACTTGTACCTTACGACTCAAGGCATCTGCTACCACATTTGCCTTTCCCGGATGGTAATTGATCGTACAGTCGTAATCTTCCAGGAATTCCATCCACCTTCGTTGCCTCATATTCAATTCCTTCTGGGAAAAGAGGTACCTAAGACTCTTGTGATCCGAAAACACTTCGAAGGTCACCCCTGGCATCCATCCTATAGCAAAGGAATAAACAACATGAATAACCTTAAAAACCATAATCAATAAAACCCTCAAGTCGAGCACTTCTATTACACCCAGGCTAATTCAAACCTAGGCTCTGATACCACTTGTGACAGCCCCACCTTCCCCTAAGGCGAACCAAAGGGGTTAGCGGACTGCCTGCCCAGCTCTCGCCAGGACTAACGGTACGGTTTACGTCAATCTAAAACGTTCCGGAACATACCATTGCGCGCAAACAAGTCAAAACACAAAATAAAAAAAAAACGAAAAGAAACGAAGCCAAAATTTATCTAAACCATAGCCAAGCATATATATACAATGGAAATCAACATTTACAACCATAATGGCATGCCAAAACCATTCATTAAGGAGTACACATTCGATTTGCCTATCAAAAGGAAATGAACCCGTTATACATTAGGGTTTCACTTCAAGAGCTATACAAAAGACATTTACAAGCTCAGTATGGCAATTGACTATCCAGTCCATTTTCAAAAGCAATTATATCCCTGTAAGGAAAAGAAATAACACGGAATGAGCTAAAGCCCAGTGGTATACCACCCAATAAGCAATCAAAGTCATATAAGAATGAACCTTCATTTAAAGTGCACAAATAAGCAATGAAGCAAAACGGTAAAAGGATACGGTCGGCTCTCAAGAGCCTATTTCCACGCTTGCAATCTTGAACCAACCTCATTGACTCTCCGTCAATGTTAAAATACCAAACCGTAGACAACTCTTTACTTCCATTCCTTCCACCCAACATACCCCAACCGGGCCCGCACTCCATTTCAATAGCTTTTGGTAATACTCGAGTTTACTGGAACCAAGGGTCTCATTACCACAAGGTTCCCCAGTACAGTCCCCGTGGCATGATAATTTTCACGACCAAGCCCTCGCTGGCTCGATCCAATTAACTACCATACGGGGTTGAGCTCATAAATGCAGTAAAGCCATTGGATACTCGTCCAACGACACCAAATCCGTTTCCATGAATGGAATGCAGTATCTCATATATCCAGTGCAGTATTTCAGTAAAACACAATCAATAGCCATGAATAAAATCACAAGGGGTGAGGGCGATCAAGTACACCCTCACCTCAATCATTTCCAATAACCAAGTAAGCCTTCAAGGCATCAAATACACATAGCACAAAGCCACATTATAACAAGTAAGTGAGTAGTATACTCACCAAGCAAGTAAGTGGTATTTCATGTACCACGATCACCAAGCCGTCGTGCACTACCTTCACGCCCTAGAATCATGCAACACATACAATAAGACTCCATGCCGAGCCATAAACAACACCAATTCACAACCCCAATAGGGTTCTATAAACATATACAAGCATGATAGCAAACCAGAAATTAAGAAAGGGCTTTAACTTAAGCCTTGATAAGAAAACCGGTTTTGACGTCATAATGCGGTAATGGCACAACTCTCACTACAATTATCGGTTGGGGGTGTAAGACCCACCGTTTTGAAGCTATGGAACAGGGCTACAATAATGTAGAAGACCACTCAATCCAGTTCCTAGCTTAACTAGGTCGAAAATGCCAAATACTAACCCAGAATTCCTAAAACAGGTTCGCAAAACACAAAAAACTGTAATCGGTATATCTCAGTCAATACCAGTCCAAATGCAGAAATTCCAAAGGCATAAGTTAGCTAAGTCATCCAACTACATTTCATCAGAAGACACCAACTTCAAAATCCAAACCAAAACCAGTCAAAATGGCCAATTACAAACTCAGTTTTCGCATTCTGATCAAAGCAGAACAGCTACAGTAATTTCGTCATAACTCACTCTACACTAATCCAAATGCCCTTAACTTTTACAGGCACCTTATACACATCAATACCTACAACTTTCATGTTTTGAGAAAAGTCCAATTCGGCCTCTAACCCAGTGATCTAAAACCGGACAGAATTGGGGTTCAAGAACCCTAACTTTTCAAATTTCACACCAAATCCAAAATTGATTGCATTTAACCACAATTCACACTCACTAGAGTCATTTCCAACCATTACAATTCATCATACAAGCCCCCAACATCAAGATCATATTAAACCAGAAAAAATCCCAATAAAATAAAAATTTCACCAAAACTCTTCAAATCAAGAAATAAATCACATTTTCACACACTCATGCCACTTCTAAGCATCATATAACCATCATTAAAGGTAGTAGGGTGTTTCAAGCTTCACTTACCAAGAAACAAGAGAGAGGAAGATGTGGAGCACCTTAGTCCTTCAAACAAAGTTCACCAAACAACTTGCTAGCACTAGAAGGAAAGTTTTTATGGAGTGAAATCTTGTTTATGGCCTTGATTGAGATGATTTGCTAGTAGAAACTTGAAGATTGAAGAAGTTTTCCTTCTTGCAAGAGTGAGAGAGAGAGCCGGCCAAACAAGAGAGAAAAATGGTGATTTTTTGGTGAATTTTGGATATTTAATCCCTTGGTCAAATAAGTCAAGATAATGAATAGTAATTCTTAAAAGTTCAACCAATAAGAAGATGACACGTGGCACCTTATTAAATGCATTCCTATCCTTCTTTTCTCTCTCACATCAATCACTTCACACACTCTACTTATCCCTTAACACCCGATAAATTTTACACAGTATCCGAAACTTAACCTTATTGGCCGAATTTTTCCGAACTTTTCGCACTAGTGGGTCCCACGTCCACTATTTATTCTTAATTTTCTAAAATTTCACCAATGCTAGAAAAATCATCTTAAAACTATAATTGCTCATAAAATCCACTAAGAAAATGTTTTTAAGCCAGAAAATGCAAAATTACGCAATTAAAGGGGAAATAAACCCTAGGAAAATATTAGGGTTTTTACGGGTTCTCACAGGCAATACTCGAGTATACCGGAATCAAGGGTCTCAATACCCAAAGATCCCAAAACAGACTACCATGGTTCGTTATCTAATCGACCAGGCCCTTGCTGGCCCGACTCGAATAACTAGCCATAGGGGTTGAGCTCGGAGGTCACAGAAAGGTCGTTGGATACAGACTTCCAAACGACGTCAGAATAGATACAGATACAGATACAGACAGCAGATTCAGATACGCACTCAAAATTGGCATATGAACAGACAAGAGAACGAGTGTGATAAAGTACACCCTCACCTCCATTTTATCAAAACAGTATTTGGCTTCAACAGTCATAAATCAAGTATTTCAGATATTCAGATATTTCATATAACGGGTAGCAGGTAGTGGAACACTCACCGGTGTCAGTACAGATACCTCTAAAGTTTGGGCTTTAGTCACCAAGAAACCCTAAAATAACCAAGGTGAAACAATTATGGTTCCCACTTTCACGAATCCAGTACACGAAATGCATAACTAAGGCTTAACTATAAGTCATGTGCCTGATCACATTAGCTACCAGTGCAAAGAAATAACAATGAAATTGGAGAAAAAGGTAGCGGTTGGTATCAAAAACATGAACAACCCTAAAACCCTTCGCTCAAGTCACAAGTAAATCCAACTAGTCTTCAAGTAAAATTTCGGTAGCAAGTCCCTTGATCTCATACAAAAATAATCTCATTTCCAAAAGCCGTTCACTAAGTTTAAAGTCATTCAAGTACAAAATTTAGCTAGGAAAATGACCGGAAACGAAAGTCAAGCCCTAAAACTATTCAAATAAACACAATAAGACTCTCTTACAAGTCATAAATGAATTCTAGGGTTTATTTTATTGATCGCCCGCCTTTTTGACATTTTCTTTATTAAAAAATTTTCCCAGATAATTTTATTGAGTAAATATAGTTTTTAGATGATTTTTCTAGTATCGGTTAGTTTTTGAGAAATTAAGAGAATATACCGGACGTGGGACCCGCTAGTGCGGAAAGTTCGGAAAAATTCGGCCAATTAGGTTAAGTTTGGGATACTGCGATTATTTTATAAGGTGTTAAGAAATAATTAGAGGTTACTTAGATGGATTATTATTGGAGAGACAAGAAGATAAGATTAAAGCTTAGAGGTGCCAAGTGTCACAAACCCATTGGATGTTGAATTTGACCAAGACTTTTCTAACTTTACTAAAACCAATTTGGACCCAATTTCTCTCCATTTTAGCTTGTCTTGGATGAAATTTTGAGAGAAAAAGAGAGAGAAAATCCATCATCTTGCACTTGAATTTCTTGTCCAAATCTTGAGTTTCAACCGATTAAATTGCAACCCACTCCATAAAACTTGCTAGCTAAGGAAGATTGAAGCTCTTGGTGGAGTTGTTTTGGAAGAAAAATCCCTAAGTCATCACCTTTCTTGATATTTGAAGGTATCATGTCTAGCCATCCTTCCTTTGTTCTTGATTATGTTAAATCAATGACTTGTGATAGCTAAAGAGATGTTTTAGTGGAAAATTTCTGGCTTGAATGCAAAAATTTCCAGTTAGGGTTTCATTTCCCCAATTCTGCTTGGCACTGTAGTACCTAGTTAGAGGACGAATTGGCCTTAGCACAAAACATGAAAGTTGTAGAGAATGATGTTTTCTAGTTGCCTGTAAATATTCAGCCCAATCCGAGCTGGGTAGCCTGAGATAAGACGGAAATACCCAGACTGGTCTAAGTAGGAGTTCAGTGAACAGGGTTGTCTTTTCACCCAATCTGATCGTGACTTTTCACCATGATCCTTACAGAATTAGATTTTGACCAAAACAATAAAGTTGTAGCCAAGGGTATAAACTAGTTTCCTACAAAATTTCAGCTTGATTCGACCACTTTAGCATGTGAAATGACCGAAATACCATTGACTGTCCATGAAACCTGTTTCGCGCCCAGATTTCTATTTTCGTGTAGTTTTCCATTTTTGACCATGAAAATGCATGATTTGGCCTTGGGTTAAAACATAAAAGTTGTAGGGAATGATATTTTAGAGATTTCTACAAAATTTCAGGTCAATCGGAGCAACGTAGCTTGTGAAAAGACTGAATTACCCCTGCTGCCCTGTTTCTATCCGAATTTGATAGTTGCGTCTGTAATTGGTTATTTCGGTCAGGAATGCTTCGGAATTGGTTGTTGAGGTCTTCTGATGAATTGTAGCTCTGGTTCTTAGCTTTCGGATGGCTTTGGAATTACTGGATTTGGACTTAGGTAGCCTGATTTATGATGTTTGCACCAGAATGCAATTTGTGAACCTGTTTTTGTGGTTCTAGTGTAGTATCTTACATTTTTGACCTGTTTGCACTCGAAACTGGACAGAGTTGCCTTCTGGAACATTGTAGCCCTGTTTCTTAGCTTCGAAACGGTGGGTCTTACGCCTTCATCCGATAATCGTAGTGCCTTTGGTGCCATTACCGCAAAATGATGTCAAAAACTATTTTCTGGTTTAGAGCTTAACCTTCATTTCCGGACTTTTCCCTAGCTTGAATTGTACTCGTACTACTTGGAGCTTATTGAACGGCTATTGAATGAATTTATTTGTGTGACTTTGGGACTGGCTGAGGAAATAATGAAGCCTTGACGGCTGGAAAAGTAAGCAAATTTAGTGGAAGTGCTGTCCGAACTTTGAAAGGACTTGATTGCATTGAGTTTGTGATCTAAGACTTGGATTTGAGCAAGACAATGATATATGATGGTTGGTTCCTGACCCGTGGAGGTGAGTGACCCTAAACTGTTTCCAAAGTTACTTTTGAACTGTTTTCTTGCATTATTTACTCGATTGCATATCATGCGTGCTTGTATCTGAGTATTCCTGGGTTGTTGTATTTTCTTGAATTCATGACTTGTATTATTGTTTGATAACGTGTTCAGTGCTTTCAATGATTTCCAAAACGAGTTTTCAAGGCGAGTGTGTACTTTATCGCACTCGACCTCGATAAATGTGAAATTTTCAAAGATTGAACGATTGAAATGTTATTTGCGCATGAATGTAAGCCTTTTGGCTGAACTGGCCACTGCCCCTTGTTACCGATCGTCTCGAGCCAGAAGCGGACTCGGTCGGGCAATTAGGGACTTGGGTGAACGTTTCGATATACTCGAGTATTACCTTGTAGGTTGGTGGAGGTTGGTGGAGCCTGGTCAATGTCCAGGAAAGGTTGAATGAACGAACGAACGAACGAGGGTTTTATTGATAAATGAAAAATGCATTTTCAAATGAATGAAGGAAAGGGGAATGACAGGAGAACGAACGAAGGAACGAATGAACGAACGAACGTATTCTTTTCATGTATGGTTTCTTGTAAATGTTGTAATTGTTTCTTGACTTATCGTTTGATTGATGACATCATTGAAATGAACTATTGTGAAACTAATTTGATTACTGATTTTACTGGTTACTCGCTGAGCTTTTAGCTCACCCCAAAAATATTTTTATTTCCCCTCCACAGGGCTTGTGGCGAAGGAAGGCTTGTAGTAATTATTCGCGAGACCGGATGGCATATATTTTGTACAGTTTGGATTTGGAATCATTTTATGTATAGTTGGGAATTGTTTCCACTTCGCTTATGACATGTAATTATTGAAGAATTTGATGTAATATTTGAGTTATATCTTGTAATTTAATTGAGGACTGTAGTGAACGACTGAGTCCCGGCGAGAGCTGGGCAGGCGACCCGCCGAACCCTGGGGTACGCCCTAGGGAGAAGTGGGGCCGTCACACACTCGAGTATTACCACTGGAGGGATAAGGTGATGACCAGTCAAACCGAGGGGATTCGGAAGTCATAAGGTGCAGATGATTGACAGAGTTCCACTGGAACACCGTATCCTACAGTATATGTTTACCTTGTTTCATGATAATTGTTTCATGCTAAAATGCCAACATGAAATCCTGAGCTATGCCTGTGATATGCTCCATACCTGTTACCTGTCCAATGTACTCATACCATGATACCTGTTTCATGTTAATGCCCCATACCTGTAACATGCTTAATTACTCGCACCTGTAATAAGCTCCAATCACTCGTGAACTATACATGCCAATGTCTTGAACCATGATAACTGTCTCATGATAAATGTCCCATACCATGATAAATGTCTCAAATTACCGTACAATGTTTATCACCTCATGATAACATGCCATTGTGTAACCTTGAACCATGCATATGATATGCCCAACTTACTTGATTCAATTGAACTGTTAGAGTGTCTTGGAACCTCACTGGGCTGTGTAGCTCATTCCACGTTGTGGTTTTCTTTTACAGGATTCGAGACTAAGGGTGCTCGTGAGTAGTACTAGATTATTTTCTGTTGAAGACTTTAAATTATATTATAACGGATGGCTATTGTACCCTTTTCCGTTGGGTTGTATTTAAACTTGAAAGTTATATAATTGCAAGTGCGAAAGATTTTGGAGTACTTTAGTTATGTATTGAAACTATTTGAAGTATTCCTAGTCTTGAATTGTGGATTGTACCGAGTCCTGGCGAGAGTTGGGTAGGCGTCCCGCGGATACCCATTGGTTCGCCTTAAGGAGAAGTGGCGGCGTCACAGTTGGTATTAGAGCTTAGGCTTCAGATCTTTGTAGTGTATCGTACGCTTAAATGTTTAGCATGCCGGACTGTGGGACTGGTTTGAAAGTTAAATGATTGCTTGTAACGATGAAATTTAGAGCCACTTCACGTGGTCTCTACAAAGGAGCAAGATAGGGCCAAGTGGTGTTATGGTCCTTACTATGTGTGAGGACCCGTAATTTTCTTAATTTCTAGGTTTTAATTTCTTTTAATTACACGTTTTTTCACCTTTTCTTTATTCAAAAAATTGTGCAAATAAATTTTATGAGTAAATATAGTTTTTAAATGATTTTTCTAGTATCGGTTAGTTTTTGAGAAATTAAGAGTGTATATCGGATGTGGGACCCGCTAGTGCGAAAAGTTCGGAAAAATTTGACCAACTAAGTTAAGTTTTGGATACTGGAATTAATTGACCAGGTGTTAAGAGATAATTAGAGGTTGATATGTGGATTGATGTGAGAGGGAACAAAAGGATATGTATGCATTTAATGAGGTGACAAGTGTCACCATTTGGTTGGTGGAACTTTATGAACACTATTCATGGTCTTACCAATTGACCAAATAAATCAAAAAATTACCAAAATTCACTTCATTTTCCAAGCTATTGAAGCCGGCTCTCTCAAGCAAGAAAGAAAGAAAATCCCTCCAAATCCCTAGCTCTAATCTTGCTCAAATTCAACAATCCAACCGTTTAATCTTGCAATTACTCCATAAAACCTCTTCACTTAGTGTTTGTGAGTTGTTTGGTGGAGTTGTTTGGAAGGCTAAAGGGATTAGTTGCTCTCTCTATTGGGTTGCTAAGGTGAGTTGTTAAGGACCTCTCTCCTCCCTCTAATGATGTTAGATTCATGATTGGTGGTAGTATAAGATGCAAATTTATGGATTATATCTTGATTTGTGGTTGAATCGATGAAGTTTTGTAATTATTGGGGATTTTTCTATTTTCATATGAATATGATTATGTGGTCATATATGATGATTGGAAATGATATTTGAGGAATCTAGAAGGTGGAAAAAGTGGTTAATTGCAAGAAATTTCTGTTTTGGAAGAAAATTGAAAAACTAGGGTTTCATTGTTATTCATTCTGCCTGGTTTTGTAGCTCATAGTTAGAGGTCGAATTTGTAAGGACTCGCAAATTTTATTATTTTAAATGCCTATTTCTATCTCATTTAATTATTTATTTTTGTCATTTATCTCGAATATTTTATTTTGACTTTTATTACTTCAATTACATGGAATTATGGCTCAAGCGTATTTTTAAAATGACTTGATTTCAAAATTTATTTCTCGAGAGCTCGTTAAGTGAGAATAGTGAGTACGCATTTCGAAACTGTAGCCGAACTGATAGTACAATAACCTTAAAAAAAAATTGGAGACTTGTACATTAGTCTTATAATAGGTATTTTAATATTTAAGTGCTCAAGTATTAGTTAGTGATACTATCGTTATAAGAATTTCTTAGAGATTCCACTTTATCGCGCACAATCGGTAATACGCGTTTTTACGCGCGCGATTAATTGAGGGATTTTAAATCATTATTTTTAGACCATTAAGAGTGAATAATAATAGTATAAGTGAAAGTGTATTAGAGGTTTAGTATATTAGTGAAATAAACCCAAGAGGAATCGAGCACGAACCGCGCGTACATTAGTTGACTTTTGGAGCATTTTGGGCCACACATTTTTTAAGCTCTCATGAGAGCATCACACTAGATTAAAACCCTGTGAGGACTCGCAAATTCCTTGTATTTTTCCTCAAAAATACCCTTTTATTTGAAAATTAGTATTTATCAAAGGCCACTACCCAAATATTTCACAATAAGTGTAAGTAAACCTAGAAAATAGGATTTTACGCTTCGGTTTCAAGTTTGGAGCAAAATTAGGGTTTTCGCGATTTTTCGCCGGATGAATTTTTGGTACAGAGTAAGGATTAAATTTGAGGATTAAAAGTGACTTTTAAGTGAGAAATAATATGCGATTGGTAGCAATGATATAAGGTTAGTGAATGGGAAGTAAAAACCCTAGTACGTGAGTTTTTAAGAAAAACAGCGCGAACCGGCGGGTCCCGCGCACTACCGTTTGAACGCACCACTTGACCACCATTTTTGCTTACCAAACAAATTTATTGAACTTGAGCAAAATATCTTCTCTCTTGGCAGCAAGCTTGACCGAAATTTGTGGCTCATAAGCAAGGGAAAGAAAGAGAAAAATTAGTGGCCAAGATTAGGCCAAGTGTTGGGCAATTTGTGGACACCATTAGTTCTAATCCTTTTGGCTTTAATATAAGACAACTTAGCTTCATACCTCTTCATATTTCTGCCAAGGGAGCTGAGAGAGAGAGAGGAGAAGAACAAGAGTGAACTTTCTTCATTTCTTCTTGATTCAAGCTACAAAGTGAGAAATCAAAAGAACTAAACCGATTAAACTTCTCCTTGAGTGATTAGCTAGTGTTTGGTGGTGAAATTTTGGAAAGAGAAGGCTTGGGCTACACTTGGAGAACTCATATTAAGGTAAGGAAGATGATATCTCTCTAAATTTTTCTTTCAATCTTGGTTAAATTAAGTCTAGTAACTTGAGTAGTAGTGGAATCATGGATGCTAGCATGTTTGGAAGTTTTTCCCCTCTTTATATGATGAACTAGGGTTTGGGAAATTCTGCCCAACTTATTGTATGATGCTTGTATGTTACAATTAATGTTGTCTAAGATGTTTTGGTAGTGTGAGAAGTGAGAAATTGGGGAAAGTTGCACTAGAAACTACAAATTTCAGATTTCTGGAAATTCTAGCTTCCATTCTGTCCGGTTTGGTAACTGCATGTTAGAGGCCGAATTGGCCTTGGGTCAAAGAAGGAAAGTTGTAGAGAATGGTATTCTGTAGGTGTCTGTAAAATTTCAACTCAATCGGAGCAACATAGGTCATGAAAAGTCCGAAATACCCTTACTATTTTAAGTATTTCCCAAGCAGTCCGTGTGATCAGTTAAGTCCAGTTTATCACGTTTTTCGACTAGGATCCATTCTGATTTAGCTTTTTGCCAAAACATGAAAGTTGTAGTATTCTGAATTAGCTTTCAAATGCCTCTAAGAACACCTGATTCGGACTTGTGTACTCTGAGTTATATCCATTACAGTGTTCTGCATTTAAACAGCCGATGAATTGGTTTCTGGTTTAGTAATTCGAGAATTTGACCAAGTTACATTAGAAACTGGACTAAGTGACCTTCATGAACATTGTAACCCTGAGTCTTAGCTTCAAAACGACATAGGTTACGTCTTAATCCGATAAGCGTAGCCTCGGATACGTTATTTCCGCTTTCATACGTCAAATCTGTCTTTTGCTAAATTGAATTTCTGCACTTGTTATTACTGTATTTCTTATTCTTATGATATTGTGAGCCTATGGAACGGCTCTTGACTTGAATTGCTTATGTGTGATGTTGGGTTGTGATTGAGGAAAAATAATGAAGCCAAAATGGCTGAAAAATTAGGTAAACACAAAGGGCGTGCTGCCCAAATTTTCGCTCGAGGGCTAGATTTCTATTTGAAATTGTATACTTTTGTTTGGCCAATACCATGACCGGTTTTCCATTTTAAAACATGATTGTTCATCCTGGGGTTCAAACAACCCTCTTCTTACTTGAAAGTCATCTTTACACGTTTTACTCTTAATTAGTCGGGTATCTTCGTTTCCCTTAAATGTTTTGCTCGATAAACTGTAATATGTTCTCTTGTTCAACCTTAGGTTTCATTGGTGACTAAGGGTAATATCCGGAAGGATTTTGCATGTTATTTTGCATATCTAGGTGAGTGTTCCTTATTTGACTTTATGGCTTGTTGTTATCATTTGCTAATGTGTTAATTGCTTTTAATGATTTCCAAAACGAGCTTTCTAGGCGAGTGTGTACTTTATCGCACTCGACCTCAATAACTGTGCAATTTTCAAGGATTTAATGATTGAAATGTTACTTGCGCATGAATGTAAGCCTTTTGGGCTGAACTGGCCATTGCCCCTTGTTACCGGTCGTCTCGAGCCAGAAGCGGACTCGGTCGGGCGATTAGGGACTTGGGTGAACGTTTGGTATACTCGAGTATTACCGTGTAGGTTGGTGGAGACTGGCCAACGGCCAGGACGGGGGTGAATGAATGAATGAACGAACGAACGAACGAACGAGGGTTTATTGATAAACGAAAAATGCATTTTCTAATGATTGGAGGAATAAGGGGAAATGTCAGAAGAACGAATGAACGAAATAACGAATTGCTCCTTGTGAGCCGTATCCTTTTAATGAATATTACTATTGCTTTCCATTGTAAATGTTTCTTGAATTATTGATACTCCATGTTTAATGTATTGAATTGATTGTTTGATTATCTGTTTGGAACCTCACTGAGCTTTTACCTCACCCCTTTAGTTTTGTTTTCCTTAACAGGGGACGGCGAGCAGGATGAGAGCATAGACTAGCCTAGTCTAGGTCTTTTGTTTCTTTTGTAATGGTTCTCGCCCTAGTGCTTGGCACGGGCTAGTTGTATGGTGAAGTGAGAACCTTTGTACATTTGATGGTTGTACTTCCTTTTGAGATAGCAATGTATATAAGTTCCACTTTAAGTTTGGATTGCTGCCCTATTTATTCTTGTGATTTGTTCTGGATTTGATTAAAGAACGACTGAGTCCCGGCGAGAGCTGGGCAGGCGGCCCGCTGAACCCTCTGGTACGCCTTAGGGGGAGGTGGGGTCGTTACAAACCCTCCACACCTTTACCTCAATTGACGTCTCATATCTCCATTTCCAGCGTGCAACTCCAAGGTAAAAACAACCCAAGAGCTCTTCATTTTCCTTCATCAAATCTTCATTAATCCTCCACCAAATCACCTCAAATTTCACATGCAACTTGCTAATCACTTGGTGAACAACCTAAGCTAGGAAAGAGGCTTGATTCTCACAATTTTCCTCAGCTTTTAGAGGCCGAAAATTTCTGCTTAAGTCATCTGTGACGCCCCGAAAGAATGAGTACGCGGACCCGAAATTTTTTTTTTAAGTTTCTAGGGTTTGTTTTATTGATCGCCCGCCTTTTCGACATTCTCTTTATTAGAAAATTCTCCAGATAATTTTTATGAGTAAATATAGTTTTGAAATGATTTTTCTAGTATCGGTTAGTTTTTGAGAAATTAAGAGCGTATATGGACGTGGGACCCACTAGTGCGAAAAGTTCGAAAAAATTCGGCCAATAAGGTTAAGTTTCGGATACTGTGTGAAATTTATCGGGTATTAAGAGATAAGTAGAGGATGTTAAGTGATTGATGTGAGAGGAAAAGGAAGGGATAGGAATGCATTAATTGAGGTGACAAGTGTCACCATTTCATTGGGTATGGCTTATGACAACTATTCATGGTTTTTGACTTTTGACCAAATTGGTTAAATATCTAAAACATTAACCAAAAATCTCTTATTCTTGTCTTCCTCTTGGCCGACTTTCTTAAGCTTCAAAAGAGAGAAAAACTCTTCAAGTTTTGGCTTTCATCTTGTTTCAATCAAACCATCCAACCTTCTAAACTTGTTTCTATTCCATAAAACCTCTTCATTTAGTGATAGTGAGTTGTTTGGTGAAGTTGTTTGGAAGCTTAAGGTGACAAGCTGCTCTCCCTCTTGTTTTACTAAGGTGAGTGGTGGATGAACCCCTTTCCTCCCTCTAATGATGTTTAATTTATGTTTAGTAGTGGCATAAGAGGCAATTTTATGGATTAATTCTTGATTTGTGGTTGAAATGATGAAGTTTTATTATTTTTGGGGATTTTTCTGTTTTAATATAAGCATGATTGTGTGGCTATCTAGGATGATTAGAAATGGTATATAATGACTTAAGGAGGTGGGAAAAGTGAACAATTGCAACCAATTTCTGGTTTGGGAAAAATTTCAGCAAGTTAGGGTTTTTGGGTTGCACAATCTGTCCGAATTTTTAGCACCTAGTTAGAGGCCGAATTGGCCTTGGCTCAAAACATGAAAGTTGTAGGAATTGATGTGTTTGAGGTGCCTGTAAAATTTTAGGTCATTTGGAGTAGTGTAGAGTGAGATATGTCGATTTTACTGTAGCTGTTCTGGGTTGATCGGAATGTGCAAACTGTGTTTGTAATTGTCTGTTTTGACTGGAATTGCTTTGGATTTGGATGTTGGTGTCTTCTTATGAAATGTAGCTTGAGGTCTTAGCTACCGTATGCCTTTGGAATCAATGCATTTAGACCTGTATAGACTGAGTTGGACTAATTACAGCATGGTGTGATTTGTAAACCTGCAATTACGGTTCTGGTTTGGTATTCTGCATTTTTGACCTATTTGTATTCAAAACTGGGTTGAGTGACCTTCTGTAATATTGTAGCCCTGTCTTTTAGCTTCAAAACGGTGTATCTTACACCCCCATCCGATAATCGTAGTGCCAATGGTGCCAAAATCACTAAAGGACATCAAATCTGTTTTGGGTTTTAGGGCTTGGATTCGAACAAGATAATGGTTTATGACGAATGGGTTCTGAGCCGTGGAGGTGAGTGACCTCAAACTACTTCTAAAGTTATTTATGAACCGTTTCTTACATTATTTACTTTTGAACTGTTTCCAAAGTTACTTTTGAAATGTTTTCTTGCATATCATGTGTGCTGGCATTTGAGTGTGCCTTGTTTGCTATATTTCTTGACTTCATGACTTGTATTTTGGTTGATAACGTGTTAAGCGCTTATAATGATTTTCAAAATGAGTTTTCTAGGCGAGTGTGTACTTTATCGCACTCGACCTCGATAAATGTGAAATTTTCGATTGAAATGTTACTTGCGCATGAATGTAAGCCTTTTGGGCTGAACTGGCCATTGCCCCTTGTTACCGGTCGTCTTGAGCCAGAAGCGGACTCGGTCAGGCGATTAGGAACTTGGGTGAACGTTTGGTATACTCGAGTATTACCTATGTAGGTTGGTGGAGTCTGGCCAAAAGCCAGGGACGGGGTGAATGAAATGAAATGAATGACCAAATGAGCGAGGAAATGTCAGGAGAATGAATGTATCCTTTGATGAATGTTACTATCGCTTTCCATTGTAAATTTTTCTTGAATTATTGATAATCCATATTTACTGTTTTGCAAATGATGTAGTTGTTTCCGGATTTATCATTTAATTTATGACATCATTGCTATATGACATCATTGAAATGAACTATGGTGGAACCGATTTGATTAATGATTTTCTGGTTACTCGCTAAGCTTTTAGCTCACCCCAAAAACTATTTTATTCCCCTCCACAGGGCTCGTGGCGAAGGAAGGACTTGTAGTACTTGTGCACGTGTATGGATGGCCTAAACTTTGTACAATTTTGGATTTGGAATTATTTTATGTATATTTGGGATTAGTTTCCGCTGCATTTGTGACATGTAATTATTGGAGACGGATGTATATTTGTGGACCATTTGATGTATACTTGAAAGTTGTATTGTATTTATTTGAGGACTGTAGTGAACGACTGAGTCCCGGCGAGAGCTGGGCGGGCGACCCGCCGAACCCTGGGGTACGCCCTAGGGAGAGGTGGGGCCGTCACATCATCATCAAAGGTAATTAACGATCAACTACCTAAATCTTGATTTATGGAAGTTCTAGTGCGCATTTAAGTTCTTACATGCATGTGGGTAGCTTGTTTATGATAGAAAAATTGTTGAGTGGGCTCTATGAACTCCCACCTTGGATGGATGAACTGATTTGTGATGTTTCAATGGTATTAATGTTGGTTTATTGCTTAAACTAGTGGATTAATGTCGTATAGTTGGTAGAAACTCAAAGGGAAGCGAAGATGAAAAATTTCCGATTCTGCCCTTATGTTGTCCGTGACCTTTAGGGTGATTTTTCATGGTTTTAATGACTTATTTATGATGTATATATGTTTTTGGGATTGTGTAAAAAGTTTCATTGAAAAATAACATGATTTGGTTGGTCAAATGTGTTGATTTCCAAAGTTTAGTAAAACTGGAAAATTTTCCCGGATTGCCCAGGCAGTCATTTTGTATTGGCTATATCTCTTTACTCCGATGTCGAAATCGAGTGCCGTTTGCGGCACTAGAAACTAGACATTCCCAGTTTTCTATTGGTATAAAATTCACATTCTGGTTCCATGTGGGTGAGCCAAACCATTCGTTTGAAATTTGCTGTCCTGTTTCGTTGGTTTACCAGAGGGCAGAACAGGAACTACGATTTGATGCTCCAATGTGAGCTAGTTGTGGACAGATTTTGAAAATGGTTTCTTCTGAGAAATTCTAGATTTATGAATTTATTTTCCAACGCCACTAACCATGCTCAATTCTGAGTTGAATTGAGTGAGTTGCGGCCAAAGTTTGGGACTGACTTAGTGATGGGATTCTTCATTTTGGACTAATCCTTAACAAATCTTGGTTTGGGGACTTGTACTCGAAATTTTTGGTGTAAATCACCTATCAAATATGGCTTGAACCCTTACTAGATTTGATCATCATAAATGGGACATGTTTTAGGTATTTTCCTTGGTCAAAAGTTTAGAAAAGGAAATTTCCATGCACAAGGCAGCTTTGCCTTGAAATCTTGGGACATTGAGTGATTTAGTTAAGTGACTTCCTGTTCTTATTTCTCCATGAAATTTGGTAGATGAATAACCCTTATATGTTACTATAATCATACCAAATTTCGTGCTATTCCGAAACCATTTCAATGCTCAAATGAACTTCCAAATTTCATGATTTAAGTTTTGCAAACCCTTGTTTAACAAGAAAATTTTGGCAACTTTGAGCTATCATATCTTGGTGCTCAAAACTCCGATTTTTGTTCCATTTATTTTGTGTTAAACCTGTGACGCCCCACATCTCCCTAAGGCGGACCAAAGGGTATCCGCGGACGCCTGCCCAGCTCACGCCAGGACTCAAGCAATTCCATTCAATTTCAAACCGAACTAATCTCTTCGATGAGAACAATATGAATACAATAATGCGGAAGCGTTCAAGCTTGAGAAGTCACTTAATGTATAACCAGTACATCGGTAAATCATGCAACGACTTAAATTCAAAGTACACATCAGGGCCCAAATCTTTCAAGTTTACAATTTCCAAAAGTACAACCCAAACCAGGGCCTAGTCAAAATATATAACAGGAGTCTTAACAAAATTACAACGGATGGTTTCTCCATATTTCTCCAAGAGTCGGTCCTGTTAAGGAAAACAAAACTATAGGGTGAGCTAACGCTCGTGAGGCCAAGAACACACATGCAAGCACTTAGTCAAATAACAAACCCAAATTTAATAAATAAAACCATGTCTTTTCAATAATCAATTATTCAAACAGGAAAAGTAATCAGAAACAATTCAAGGATATAGTAGCTCTCAGGAGCTAAGTTCCACTCGATCTGCCGTTGTCATTCGTATACCTTCCCGCATTGACCCTCCTGTCAACCGGGTCGGTATTTCCATTTCCGTAGATCACCACTTACTTCCCTCCGTCCACCGTACACCTCAAGGGCCCACAAGTCTATTATTGGGCGATACTCTACAAGTATGCCAAGCAAGACCTCTTATTAGGTCGAGCTTATAATCTCATGGCTCGTTCGAATCCCCGACCAAGCCCATTGCTGGCTCGAGTCTAAGGACGGCCTATGAGTTTGGGCATCCCCCATTCATTTGAAAGTCGAGGAGGTTCACTCCAACGACACAAGCATTCATGACATAACATTACATTTCATTCATTCATTCAAGACATTCCATTCATTCATTTGAAATTAGAACGAGTGCGATAAAGCACACACCCGCCCTTAATTTTTAAACTTTCAACAAATACCACAATTAAACAAGTATCAAAATTCACACACTTGACACTCACCGAGCTATTCAACAAGAATTATTTTCCGGAAGTTCAAGTGTCCACGGTGAGATCCTGTTGAAGGTCTCCTTGTGTGCCTGGCAAATTAGTAGTGGATAATCACACAATTAACCCACTTATCAAGAAAGATTGTACACTAGTACAATCTAAGAATTATTTTGCAAAAAGGAACCTCAATTACACGTAAATCGAGGTTCAACTTGCCTTTTATTAGGTATAATATTATTTGAGTTTTTTTTTTTATCATGAAAATCGTAAGCAAAACGTTTAAGAATATAAAAGAATAAAGAGTTTTTTGAAAAACTCTATTTTCTTGGAAATTGGAAAATTTTCCAGTTTTATGATAAATCTTTGAAAAATCGTAACTCGCTCGGTATAAGTCGAAAATTGGAAAACTTTATACCGTTGGAAACCTCTTAGAGAGTACTATAAGTTTCTAGAAGACACTTTTCCATGAATCAAAGTGAAAAGTAGTCGAAAATGAGCTTGAAGATGCAGGGTCGGTTTTCATGGCAGAACGAAGTTGGTTTTTGGCCAACTTTGAAAATTCGGCACGATTCGTACGTTGCAAACCGGCCTCTGAAATTTTCAGCTCAATTAGTGTTGCAAGTGAAGTGTATGAAAAAACAAGCGGATCAAGAATCGGAGTTTCGAGCACCGAGATACGGTAGCCCGAAGTTGAGCAAATTCAAGACTGGAGAAGAATTTCCAGATTTGAACCCCCAACTTTGGAATTTTAATTAGGTATCGAAACGAACTTGAATTGGCACCAAAATTGGCAGTGTTTCAATACTATATGGAAGGTATCTCTCTATCGAATTTTGGGGAAAAATACCTTCGGTAAGGTAGTTAATGAGCCAACCGAAGTTCAAGAAAATCCTAAGGCAAACTGCCTTTGACTTGCATTTCCCAATTTGCAATCGTCTAACCAAGAAAGTTATCCAACCATGGTTCATTTGTGAAATAAGGGTCTAAGATACACCCATAATATCTTTGGTAAGTGTTTAATACTAAAACATCAACTAACAAGTTCATTCCAAGATTTGGTTCCAAACCAGTCCCAACATTAGGGTTTTCCAAAACAGAGCAGTTCACTTGATTCAGTCACAACTCAGTCATTATAGCTCGAAATCGAGCATGGCTTACGCCGTTGGAAAATACATTCATAGAGTTAAAATATCACAGAAGAAATCATTTCCAAATTCGGCACCCATCTGGTTCAAATTTGGGCATCAAGTTGCTGCCTGAACACTTCATTCCAGATGAACAGAGCAACAGGACAGCGAACTTAAAACATTTTGTTCGGCTTGCTCACAAGGAATCAGAACGTACATTATATACCAAATTAAAGCTAGGAATGTCTAGTTTCAAACGCCACCAACGGCACATGATTCCGACATCCGAGGACAGAGTTATGGCCAAATTACTACTGCTGGTCAGAGCATACGCGAATCAGTTTTCCAGATTTGCTGGTTTCGAACAAAAATTCATTTGCTCCATCAAACCCCAATATTTTCCAATGAAATTTTTCACACATCAAATACATCCTATAAAAATCCAATCCAAGCCATTAAACCATTAAAATTTGGCCTGGAAATGGCCGAACATAGCAGGGGCAAAATCGGAAAGTTTAGCTTCTTACACCCAATGAAGTTTCCACTAATTACCCATCACTAATGCATCATTATAATCACTAAACCAACAATATAATCACCATTAATCATCACATCAGCAACAACAACCCAAGTGTGGGAATTCCAAGAGCCCACCATCACATTTTTACACCATAAACAAGTAACTAAGTGCATGCATGAGCTTAATCTTGCTATATAACCTCCAAAAGACAAGAATTCATGGGTTGATCATTACCTCTTCCTTAGGTGTGCAAGACCAGAAAATTTCGGCCCTCTTGAAGCTCCAAGAAACCGTGAAGATGCAGCCTTTTGTTAGCTAAATGTAGTCTCCAAGTGGTTTGCTAAGAGATCTCCAAGTTTGGTGTGATTTGGGTGGATTTTGGTGCATGGATTGAAGATGAAAAATGAAGACAATGGAGAGCTCTTCTCCTTCTTGTTGTTCGGCCAAGTGAGGTGAAGAGAGAGAGAGAGTGCTGATGCAATTGGCTTCCAAAGGAAGATTCTTTGTGTGGTGCAAAATGCACCTCAAAGTCAACTCGAAATAGTGTAATTTAGGGTGCGTTTGGACTTGATTTCTCGCGCGTTTGGTTCACTAGTGCACTAAACCTCTAATGCACTCATGTTAATATAGATATTATTCACTCTTAATTGTCTCGAAACAAGGGTCTAAAGTTCCTCAAATAAAGTCGCGCGTGTGAAAACGCGTACCGCCCATTTTACCGCTATAACGCGAAACTTTCGAAAAATTCTTATAACGATTGCACTACTAACTATCACTTGAATATTTATGCTTAAAATTACCTATTTTAGGACCATGGTACAAGTCTCCAATATTCCAAGCTTATTGTGCTAATACGCGGATAAAATCTCCAAGTACTATTCACTATTTTTACTAAACGCGCTCTAGGAAATTAATTTTCGAAACGAATCATTTTAAAAATATAACGAAGTTATATTACCATGTATTTAGGTCTAATAAGACTAGAAAATATTCCTTGGAAATAAAATCCAATTAAATAATTTATTAAGCCATAAATTAGGCATAAAATAATAGTTTTTGCGAGTCCTTACAAAACCTGGATTGCAACTCTGATAGTGTTCCAAATTTCAGAGGTTAGTTCAAATCAAGTGAATTTTGCCGAATTATCAAAGTTGACCAAAAACCAACTTAAACCTGTCTTGAGTGCCCAAAACAGTAAATTTGAGCCAATTTTTGAATACCTTCGGTTTGGAATCATGGAAAGTGTCTTCTAAGAACTTTTAGTAATTTCAAAGAGGTTTCCAACGGTATCAAGTTTTCCATTTTTGGACTTTCTGGACTTCCGGACCGATTTTTCAAATTTCCACGCGTAAAACTGGAATTTTTCCGATTTGAACCTACTTGCTCTTTTAAGAGCTTAGGTCACGCTTTTGAGACTCTTGGGATATTCCAAACTTATTTTTATGGTGAAAAGGTTCTCATTTACAATTTGGAACTTTATTTTGAATGTTGGTTTCGATAAACCGAAACACTTGAAAATTTGGCCTTGAGCATTTTAACTAGAGAAATTCTTGAGGAATTTCACTAAATTTCCTATTGGAAAGTTAGAACTTTAACTTCCATATTTATTATAAAAAAAAGGGTGATTGTAAGGAGACTTTGGCTTCGTAAGTTTAGAAAACATGATTTTTCACTTATATTCTTGCACTTGGGCTTTTATTGAAGATTTTCTTGTACGGACAGATTTTCCTCCTTTCTCGATTTTTGTGCCAAATTTAGGCATTTTACTCTTCTTTTGGAATTGATAGTCCTTGCCACGATTTAACTCGGAAATGAGACTTTAAATTCCTTTTAGTTATTATTCCAATGATTTAGTGAAAACTTCCTATTTCGATTTGTTTGAGCTTGAGGCTCTTGAGTGTGTGTATCTAAGAGGTTTTCTTTTATTCGCCTTGATCGAGCATTTAGGTAATTCATGATTGTGATTAATCTCAGGTGATCTAGAGGACACCGAGAAGCTCTTTTAATTTCTTGCTGTTGCTCTTGCTTTGCTCCAGATTACGGTGAGGGATTCCAAATTGTTTTGCACGAAATTGCTTCTCGAACTTTTATAACCAATGTTTGTATAATTGCATATATATATATATATATATATATATATACGTGATGTGACTTGATAAGTGCTTCTTTCATGCCTAAGTGGTCAAATACTTGATGAACCTTGTTCACTTGAATGAAAAATACTTATTTCTAGGCGAGTGTATACTATATCGCACTCGACCTAACTGTTGTTGTATCGCTTAACTGTTCAATATTTCATTGTTTATATGTTATTTGCGTATGCTGTAGGCCATGTGTACTTTATCACATCGGCTGAACAAGGCCTTTCCCCCTTCGTTATCACCTATTCGAGCCAGAAGCGGACTCGGTCGGATAGGTTGATAACCCTGGGCACTGTATTTTGGTATACTCGAGTATTACCACTGGAGGGATAAGGTGATGGCCAGTCAACCAAAGGAGCTACCGATGGGAGTTATAAGGACGGGAAGTGGACCGAGTACTGTATCCTTTTGTGTTTGCTTTACTACTGCTACTGTTGTTGCTCTCCTAGTTGACATTTCTCGGGTAAGACTCCTCATGAGCATTAAGCTCTGAGACGAAGCAATCCTTGTAATGTTCTTCTAGTCGGACGAGTCGCTATTTGTTTGATTATAAAAATTCATGAAAATACATGTACATGGTCATTCATTCCAAATATACATTAGTGATTTTAAATGATTTATGAGCTGTACTCATAGTAAAGTTACTAGCAAAAGTCCTATTTGTCCACGTGATTTTAAAATAGCAATTACTCACTGATTTATAAATACTTGATTTTCCCTTGTGAAACCTCATTGAGCTTTAGCTCACCCCAAAAACATTTTAGTTCTATGCAGGGCTCGAGAAGGATAGTTACTCAAGCACAAGGCTTTCGAGTACCGTGGATTATCCTTTATCTAGGTTGTGATTGATTTTCTCTGTGGAATGTAATGGTTATTTTGAAAGATTTGTGAACTTTATGGTATGATGTACTTGTGGTTGAAGTGAATGTAAACCTCATGATATTTTGGGGATTATACTTTTGTAAGAACGATTTGAATTGCAAACATAAGGATTGTACTTAAGTTATTATTATTATGAAAAATTTAAATGAAATGTTGGACTTGTACTTTGGTATGTTGGATTGGTGGATATAATATACTCCGTTTGAGTATTTAAGAACGATTGATTATATTTATGCTTGAGTTTTGTAGTGAGTCCTGGCGAGAGTTAGGCAGGCGTTCCATTGATACCCTTGGGTTCGCCCTTGGGAGAAGTGGGGGCGTCACAGAATTGGCCTTGGGTTAAAACATGAAAGTTGTAGGGAATGATATTTTAGAGGTGCCTACAAAATTGCAGGTCAATCGGAGTAGCGTAGCTTCAGAAAAGACGGAATTACCCTTGCTGCCCTGGTTTTACCCAAATTTGAGAATTGCTTCTGTAATGGGTTATTTTGGTTGGGAATGTTTTGGAATTGGTTGTTGAGGTCTTCTGATGTATTGTAGCCTTGTTTCTTGGATTTCGGATGGCTTTGGAATTACTAGATTTGGACTTAGGTAAGCTGACTTATGATGTTTGAACCAGAATGCATTCAGTAAATCTCTTTTTCCGGTTCTGGTGTAGTATCTTGCATTTTTGACCTGGTTACACTCAAAACTGGGCTGAGTGACCTTCTGTAATATTGTAATCCTATCTCTTAGCTTCGAAATGGTGGGTCTTGCACCTTCATCCGATAATCGTAGTGCCTTTGGTGCCATTACCGTAAAATGAGGTCAACAACTGTTTTTTTTCAGGGCTAAAGCTAATTCCATTTCCAGATTTTTCTGGTTTCCTCTAATGCTTATGTATGCTTATGGAGCTCTATTTTGGTGGTATCTGGAATTGATTTATGACTTGTAAGCGAGTCTTATTGTGTTTATTTGAATAGTTTTAGGGCTTTACTTTCGTTTCCGGTCATTTTCCTAGCTAAATTTTGTACTTGAATGACTTTAAGCTTAGTTAACGGCTTTTGGAAATGAGATTATTTTTGTATGAGATATTGGGACTGATTTGAGGAAATAATGAAGCCATTAATGGCTGGAAAATAGGTAAACACAAGGGACTTGCTGCCGAAATTTTACTTGAAGGCTAGTTGGATTTACTTGTGACTTGAGCGAAGGGTTTTAGGGTTGTTCATGTTTTTGATACCAACCGCTACCTTTTTTTCCAATTTCATTGTTATTTCTTTGCACTGGTAGCTAATGTGATCAGGCACATGACTTATAGTTAAGTCTTAGTTATGCATTTCGTGTACTGGATTCGTGAAAGTGGGAACCATAATTGTTTCACCTTGGTTATTTTAGGGTTTCTTGGTGACTAAAGCCCAAACTTTTGAGGTATCTGTACTGACACCGGTGAGTGTTCCACTACCTGCTACCCGTTATGTGAAATATCTGAATATCTAAAATACTTGATTTATAACTGTTGGAGCCAAATACTGTTTTGATAAAATGGAGGCGAGGGTGTACTTTATCACACTCGTTCTCTTGTCTGTTCCTATGCCAATTTTGAGTGCGTATCGGAATTTGCTATCTGTATCTGGTATCTGTATCTATATCTATTCTGACGTTGTTTGGAAACTTGTATCCAATGACCTTTCTGTGACCTCTGAGCTCAACACCTGCGGCCAGTTACTCGAGTCGGGCCGGCAAGGGCCTGGTCGATTAGATAACGAACCATGGTAGTCTGTTTTGGGATCTTTGGGTATTGAGATCCTTGATTCCACTATACTCGAGTATTACCATTTCTGATCTGATTGGATTGCGGGCCCGGTAGGGGTATGTGAGGTGGAAGGAATCGGAGAAAGTGGAGTCTACGGTATTGGTTACTCCTTTAGCGTTGACGGAGCGTCAATTATTATTTCGATCAAGCTTCGGTGACGCGAACGGGAATTTGGCACCTGAGAGCCACCTGTATCCTTCCTATTTGAATCATTGGTTCCTTTACTTTACATCTGGCACGTATACCTGATTTGTTAAATGTGAAATGCCATAATTTTACTGTTATATGTCTGGTACCTCATTGAGCGCAAGCTCACCCCTTTCTGTTCCTTTTGTTTTTCTTACAGGAAAATAAATTCTTTTGGACTGGATTTGATAGTTGGTTGCCGAATTGAACTAGATGGACATATCTTTTGTATAGCTCATTGATTGAAACCCTAAATGTACTTTTAGGTCCGTTTGTCTTTTGATTTGGCAAACCGTACATGTATCAACTTTTGAATACTTTTGTATGACACTTTGGATTGTATATGCTTAATTTCAAGATGTATATATTTGATTGATGCTTGGTTGGATTTTGACGTGTCGGTTACTATTCATGGCCGACCCCGTTTTCATTTTTTATTTTGTGATTTTGACTTGTTTACGCGCGGTTGTAAGTTCCGGAACGTATTAGATCGCTCTAAATTGAACTGTTAGTCCTGGCGAGAGCTGGGCAGGCAGTCCGCTAACCCCTTTGGTTCGCCTTAGGGGAAGGTGGGGCTGTCACACAATGTGATTGAGTAAAGGCTTAAGTGCCATTCTAGAAATGTAAACTGTGAATCATGAATGTTATAGGTTGTAAAACCTTTATCTTGATAATTGGAGGGAATTTGAAATGTATGTTGGGTAGGAATCTCGAATGTGGTGATTTACTCTTGGGACTGGCCGGCTCGAGATGTGAATTATCCTATTTTGGATTTTTGTACCCGAGTACTTGAGAGTTGAAAGCAACCCTAAGGACTTTATATCTCCATTTGTGGGGAATAAGAATGAATCGATATTTCATGTGAATGGTTACTGGAAACCAATAATTGTTTGGTTAAGATGGTACAATAATTAAGAGTGGAAGATGGAAAATATCGTAACCTAAAAGATCCTTGTGTTGGGATTGAAATCGAGCATGTTAGGGAACGAGAATCGTCTAGTTCCAATTAATCTAGTGAATCTCTACTTGTGATCTTTCATAGTGAGACGATGGGAGTAGAACTTAAGAGTTTGCGCCTTGGAGATGAATGTACTTGTGCTAATCACTTGGTTATTTTTGTTATTGACTTTGACTTGGCATGGACTTTGACTTGGCATGAACTTTACTTGGCCATAACTTGTTTTATGATTTAATGAACTCTAGTTTGTGTTTACTTGCATAGTGATAATGACATTTGTATATGTGATTTCTTTTCCTTTAAAGGTTGTTACTGGCATATGTGTGTAGTTTGACTATGGCTTAGTGTGAGATTTATACATATGTGTATAGATTAGCTGTGAACATGGAAACTAGAGGACAACGAAAGGGACGTCAACCTAAACAAACCCGAAATGAAAGAGTAGCTAATGGGTCCGATATTGATCAAAATGTTGAGCTAAGTGCTGGGAGAGGAAATGACCAAATGGGACAAGTTTTAACTCGCATGACGGATATACTAGAGCTCTTAGTAGCTCAACAAGGTCAAGGTGTTGGACAAGAAAACCAACGTGGAAACCAAGAAATAGGAGAGGATCGAGCTTTAGATCGGTTTCAGAAATTTTCCCTGCCCAAGTTTGCTGGAGGACCTAATCCAGAGGTGGCTGAGAATTGGTTAGAGAATATAAGAAATATATTCAATGCCTTGGATTACACAGAGGGGAGACAAGTCACCTTTGCTGTATTTCAACTTGAAGGAGCAGCCCGAGAATGGTGGAATGTTATAAGAAACAAGTGGGAAAGAGATCAAACCCTAAGGACTTGGATAAACTTTGTACGTGAATTTAACGAGAAATTTCTTCCTCCACTTGTCCAAGAAAAGAGAGAAGACGATTTTATAAAGCTTCATCAAGGAACTTTAAGTGTAGCTGAGTATGAAACACGCTTTACGAAGTTATCTACATATGCCCCAGAATTGGTGGCTACTGAACGGAAGAGAATAAGACGGTTTATCCAAGAATTAGATTTGGAAATCCAAGATGCCCTTGTCACAACACAGGTTGAAACATTTAGTGACGCTCTCGAAAAAGCGCAAAGGGTAGAAAGCACAAAATCTCAACTGAGAGCTTTTCAAGTAAGGAAAAGAAATGCATCTGACAGTACACTAGGAGAAAATGGACCACCACTCAAAGTTAGAAAAGAAGTGGATGGAGTAGAACTGTTACTTCCTGCACCACTCATGATAAATGAACCAAAAGGAACTATGTCGCGAGGGACTTCAGTAGGATAGACATGATCAAAGAAAACCTCGCAAGCAAGTCAGGTCACAACACCTCGTCCGACTTGTGGATATTGTGGAAGGACGAATCACACTGAAGAAAACTGTTGGCTAAAGGGACGAAAGTGTATGGGATGTGGGAGTACCAACCATAAAGTTCATGACTGTCCAAGGAGGTATCCATGAGAAATTACTGCTCAACAAGGAAATGAAACTATCCCTCGACAAGTCAATGCAAGGAGAAATCGACCAGTGGCGTCTGAAAGAACGCATGACATGAATACACCACACGGTTCAGAGTTGTCTGAGATTACAGAAGGTATGAATTTCGAGGACGAAATTCTTTTAAGGAGGGGAGGTTGTGAGGACTCGTAAAAATTTACTTATTTAATCTCCTATTTCTAGCTTATTTAATTATTTATTTGGCCTTTTACTCCGAATATTATTTTCTAAGCTCTTGAGACCTAATTACATGGAAATATAGTTTCATTATATTTTTAAAGTGACTTGTTTCAAAAATGAATTTCCGGAAGCTCGTTTAGTGAAAATAGTGAACACGTCTTTGGAAATCTTGACCGACTGAGAATACAATAAGTTTGGAATATTGGAGATTTCTGTAATGGACCTAAATTAGGTATTTTAATGTTTAAATACTCAAGTGATAGTTATTAGTATTGTCGTTATAAGAATTGCTCGGAAGTTTCGCGTTATCGCGCTTAAATTGGAGATACGTGTTTTCACACGCGTGATTTAAATTTAGGAACTTTAAACCCTTATTTTGGGAAAATTAAGAGTGAATAATATTTATATGAATATAAGTGTATTAGAGGTTTAGTGCGCTAGTGAAACAAAAACAAGAAGAATCGAGCACAAAACGCAGGAGAGTTGACTTTTGGAGCATTTTGGGCCAGACATTCTTAAGCTTCTCATGGGTGCATCACACTAGATCAAAACCCTTCATTCATCATCTAAAGTGCCGTGCAACTCTTTCTTTTTTGCTCCAAGAACAGCCGGCCAAGGAAACAAAAGAAACAACTCAAAGCTCTTCAAATTCCATCTTCATTTCTTCAACAAAACACCACCAAACTCCACCAAAATTGAACCACACCTAGCTAATCACTTGGTGATCATCTTAAGCTAGAAAAGGGGCTTCATTTCCACAGTTTTCTTGAGCTTCAAAGTGACCAAAAATTCTGATTTAGTCATCAAGATAGGTAATGAACGATCAACCTCTTAATTCTTGATTTATGGAAGTTAGATTACACTCATGAGCTCTTGGATTCTCATGGGTAGCTTTAATTTGGTGTAAAATGAAATGGGTGGGCTCTATGAACTCCCACCTTTGTCTTGGAGACTGATCTCATGTTTGACGATGGATTTAATGTTGGTTTAGTGCTCAAAATGGTAGATTAATGGTGTATACCTAGTAGAAACTTCAAGGGGTGCATGGAGTAAAACGTTCCGATTTTGCCCCTGATTTGATCGTACCCTTTTCTGCAGAATTTTGAGGGTTTAATGGCTTGTATATGATGTTTATATGTTGTGTAGATGGTGTATAAAATTTCATTGAAAAATAACATGATTTGGTTGGTCAAATAAGTTGATTTCCAAAGTTAGCAAAACTGGAAAATGAATCCCGTATTGCCCAGGCAGTCATTGTTTATCGGCCATAACTCTTTTCTCCGATGTCGAAATCAAGTGATGTTTATGGAATTGGAAACTAGACATTCTCAGCTTTCCATTGGTACCAAATGCATGTTCTGGTTCCACTTGAGTGAGCCACACCATTCGATTGAAAATCACTGTCCTGTTTTGTTTCTCTCCAGGAGACAGGACAGGACTTGTATCTTGATGCTCAAAAACGAGCTGTTTGTGGATATAATTTGAAAATGGTTTCTTCTGATAAAATTCAGCTTTATGAATGTGTTTTCCAACGCCACCAACCATGCTCAATTCCAAGTTGAATTGAGTGAGTTGTGGTCATATTTCGAAACTGATGCAGAGAGTAAAAATCCTCTTTTGACTAGTTAAATAGCCTAGCTTGATTTGGGACTTGTTGTTTTGGAAACCTTGATATCCAACATCTACCAAACTTTATATTAGATGTTCCTTGGACTTTGTTTCACAAATAAACCAGATTTGGGTTGGTTGCTTTGGACAAAATGTTTAAAAAGGAAAGAGGAGCTAGAAGACAGTTTTACCTTGGGGAAATTTCTTGAACTTTGATGGTTTAGTTAACTACCTTTCCGTGTGAATTTTCGAATGAAATTTGATAGAAGAGTAATCCTCATATGGAGGTTTTATTGTACGAAATTTGGTAATATTCTAAGACCATTTTGATATGCAAATGATGTCACAAGATTCGCTCATTGAATCTGGAAAACTTTTCATTTTCTCTTAGCCAAATGGTCAAATCTGATTTGGAGAGTTTTATTTCGAAAATTTGGATGTCAATGGTCTTTAAATTGCTCAGTGGATGTTTATGAACTCTTGGTTTCAATAATGGAGAGATTTGGAACTGATTTCATGGTACAAAAAGTTTGTAAACAAAAGAAAAGTGAGAAGGTAGTTTAGCCTTGAAACTCTTCATAAACTTTGGTTGTTTTAATGATTGCCTTACCGTGAGAGTTTGTATGAAACTTGGTAGAAATGTTGTTCACACATGGACGATTTAGTGTACCAAGTTTGATGTATTTGCAATGCCAACTCAATGACCAAATGATACTTCGAATCTAGTCTTCAAACCTGGAAAATAGCCCAACAGTCTTAACTTTTTCAGCAACTCGGAGCTACTATATCTTGGTGCTCGAAACTCCGTTTCTCATTCCGCTTTTTTTGTTATCCTCTTGGATTACAACACTAATTGATTTCCAAATTTCAAAGATTGGTTCAAAACAATTGAATTTTGCCGAATTTCCAAAGTTGGCAAAAAACCAACTGAAATCTGTCTTGGTAATTCAAGTTACCAACTTTGAGCCAAAATTTGAGTGCCTTTCACTTACATTCATGGAAAAGTATCTTCTAAGAACTTTTAGTACTTTCAAAGAGGTTTCCAATGGTATCAATTTTTCCAATTTTTGACATGTAGAATGTGAGATACGATTTTTCAAAGTATCGTATCAAACCTGAAAATTTTCTGAATTCCAAGGGAAGGGAGTTTTCAAATACTCTTTATTCCTTCGATATTACTTGAACATTTTATACTTGATTTCCAAAATGAAAACTCGATTGCTCATGTACTTTAAGAAACTCCACTTGAACCTCGATTTACGAGTAATTGAGGTTCATTTTCATAAGATTTCCTTAGATTGCACTAGCGTACAATCTTCCTCGATAATTAGAGATTCGTAGTGATATTGAGTGGTACTTGATTATTGTTTGCTCAGGCACTCAAGGAAATCTCCAAGAGGAACTCGGAGCGGACACCTAAAATGCTTGTTTGAGAACTACTCGCTTGTTTTGACTAGGTGAGTGTTCCATATAGGAATACGTAATTGAATACGTCTAGGACATGCTTATTTCATGATTATTAAGTGTTAAGTGCTATGTGTTTAGTATTTACCATACTCATGCCTATTTAAGGAATGTATACTTGCATTGTATATCTACATGAATTGGTTAAATGATTAACCATATCAAATGACCATATGAACTCGATACATGCTTAACTTGCTAGATTGCTTGTTTAGCCTACTCAGTTTTGAAAAATGGAGTCGAGTGTGTACTTTATCGCACTCGTTCTCTTTTGTGATGAATAACTCATGCTTGGAAATGATCGAATAACATGACTTGGTATGCTAAGGTTGCATACGTCGTTGGAGTGAATCTCCTCGACTCTCACATGGTAAAAATGGGATAACGGCCAATGATGGCCTATTAATCTGACAAATGCCTGTCAATTAACCGTCACTACTCAACCGTTAACCGTCAACCGTGAACCGTTTACCAACCCACATGACTGCCTGATTACCTGACTATTTGCTCACATGATTTTCAATCTACATGACTATTCGATATCCGTGAATTACATGCTCCCATGAAATCAACTTGTATTGCTTACGTGCTTACGTGCTAAGTATCCACTTGATTACTTGATTATCATGAATCACATGTTATGTGAAGCTGTCCATCATTGTTAGGCGAGTGTGTACTTTTCCTCACTTGACCTACTCAAATGATGAATTTTACCTTTTGTCGAATTACTTGGTTACCTATGCATGTTGTAAGCTCTAAGCTGAACTTGGGCCCTGCCCTTGGTTACTGACCTACTCGAGCCAGGACTGGGCTTGGTCGGGTAGGTTGGAACCCTGGGCCACCGTTTCGGTATACTCGAGTATTACCACTGGAGGGATAAGGTGATGGCCAGTCAAACCGAGGGGATCCGGAAGTCATAAGGTGTAGATGACCGACAGAGTTCCACTCGAACACCGTATCCTACAGTATATGTTTACCTTGTATCATGATAATTGTTTCATGCTAAAATGCCAACATGAAATCCTGAGCTATGCCTGTGATATGCTCCATACCTGTTACCTGTCCAATGTACTCATATCATGATACCTGTTTCATGTTAATGCCCCATACCTGTAACATGCTTAATTACTCGCACCTGTAATAAGCTCCAATCACTCGTGAACTATACATGCCAATGTCTTGAACTATGATGACTGTCTCATGATAAATGTCTCATACCATGATAAATGTCTCAAATTACCGTACCATGATTATCACCTTATGATAACATGCCATTGTGTAACCTTGAACCATGCATATGATATGCTCAACTTACTTGATTCATTTGAACTGTTAGAGTGTCTTGAAACCTCACCGGGCTGTGTAGCTCATTCCACGTTGTGGTTTTCTTTTACAGGGTTCGAGACCAAGGGTGCTCGTGAGTAGTACAAGATTATTTTCTTTTGAAGACTTTAAATTATATTATAACGGATGGCTATTGTACCCTTTTCCGTTGGGTTGTATTTAAACTTGAAAGCTATATAATTGCAAGTGCGAAAGATTTTGGAGTACTTTAGTTATGTATTCAAGTTATTTGAAGTATTCCTAGTCTTGAATTGTGGATTGTACCGAGTCCTTTCGAGAGTTGGGCAGGCGTCCCGCGGATACCCTTTGGTTCGCCTTAGGGAGAAGTGGGGGCATCACAAAATCTTGTTATTCCTAGCTAAAACCCAACATGCAGCCCCTATTCTCAGTTATATTGAAGAAATAAATGGGTGGTTACAGATTCTAAGCTTTTCTCTCCAAAAGCTCGATAATTACATATCACTTTCCTCTCCCTCAACTCTGGCTCCTCCAACTCTTGCACCTGCTATTCTTTTTCCCCCACTGATGTAGCTGATACGCAAAGCTGCTGACTATTTTTCTCTTCTTACTCACTCGGTTATGGCTGGAAGGAACCAGAGATGCTCCTTCACTCTCACTCTTTCTCACAGTTTCGGGTATGAAGAAAAAAGAAAGCTTCATTCTCTGTTTTCTTTCTTTTGTTTCCTCTCAGTTGATGATACCAGAGTAGCTGATCACTCAAACTTCCTCTTCAGTCGGTGGTGATAATTCCAAAGCTCTCTACTCAGCTTCTACTTAGTTCTAGAACTCAGGTATCCGGCTGGTCGCACGGTAAATTAGCTAGGATGAAGGGTTAGTTAGGTCATTTGATATCCACTTATTTGCTTACTAAGGGTTGTGGTTTTATTAACTCGCACATTAACTCCCAACCTCATTTGTATTTCCTTAATCCATTAGATTCTCACATATTTGGTTTTATAGGAAATTAACTAGACATGTAGCTCGTTCAACTATAATATATTCAAATCACACAAATTACGGTATGTTTATTTGATTCATATAATTTTTTAATTTTAATTTTAATTTATTTTATTATTATTTTTTTTAACATCATTCTAGGATATTTCTAAATTCTCAATTTCTAGAATAATTAAATTTAGTGTGAGAACCCGTATTTCCCTCATATTTTTTTCCTAGGGTTTTAGTTCCCTTAATTGCATGTTTTCTGCATTTTCTGGCTTAGAAATATTTTCTTGGTGGATTTTATGAGCAGTTATAGTTTTTAGATAATTTTTCTAGTATTTGAGAGTTTTTGAAAAAAAAATTAAGAATATATTGGACGTGGGACCCACTAGTGCGAAAAGTTCGGAAAAATTTGGCCAATTAGGTTAAATTCCGGATACTGTGTAGAATTTATCGGGTGTTAATAGATAAGTAGAGTGTGTGAAATGATTGATGTGAGAGAGAAAAGAAAGGATAGGAATGCATTTATTGTAGTGCCACATGTCACCATGATGTTGGTTAGGACTTAAGACTACTATTCATGGTTTTGACCTTTTGACTTATGGATTAAATATCTTCAAAATTCACAAAAAAATTACCATTTTTCACCCCTTGATGGCCGGCCCTCTCTAGCAAGAAGAAAGACAAAACTCTTCAACATCTTGGCAAATTCCTAGCTCAAATCATCCAAACTACTTGCTTAAATTAGTTTTTACTCCGTAAAATCCTTCCACTTGGTGTTAGTGAATGTTTTGGTGAAGCTTTTTGGAGAACTTAAGGTGTCCAACATCTTCCTCTCTCTTTTTTACTTGGTAAGTGGTGATTGACTACCCTCCTATACATTATGAAGCTTAAGTTATGCTTATTAGTGATTAAAGTGCTGAAATTTCTGGTTTTTATCTTGGTTTGAAGTGATTTGGTGAAGTTTTTATTTTATTGATTATTTTTCTGGTTTAATTGGATTATGATGGTGTGGTTGTTTATGATGATTGGCAATGGCCTATAATGACACTAGTAGGTGTGAATTGTTGATAATTGCAATCAATTTTGGGTTTGGATTAAAAAATGAAAAGTTAGGGTTCATAAACCCCTAATTCTGTTTGGTTTTGGATCATAGGGTTAGAGGCCGAATTGGACTTTCCTCAAAACATGAAAGTTGTAGGTATTGATGAGTTTGAAGTGTCTACAAATTTTCAGGTCATTTGCATTAGTGTAGAGTGAGATATGTCGATTTTACTGTTGCTGTTCTGGGTTGATCAGAATGCGAAAACTGCACTAGTAATTGGCCATTTTGACTGGAATTGGTTTGGATTTTGTTGTTGGTGTCTTCTGACGAAATGTAGCTGGATGTCTTAGCTATCATATGCCTTTGGAATCAATGCATTTGGACTTGTGTAGACTGAAATAGACTAATTACAGCATAGTACGATTTGGGAAACTGCAATTGCGGTTCTGGTTTGGTAATCTGCATTTTTGACCTAGTTGTGCTAGGATTTGGACTGAGTGGCCTTCTACATTGTTGTAGCCCTGTCTTTTAGCTTCGAGATGGTGGGTCTTGTACCATCATCCGATAAGCGTAGCGCATTTTGTGCCATTACCGCATTAGGAGGTCAAAACTGTTTTTGTTGTTGGGTCAAATGAGTTACATTTCTTGATTTTCTGGTTTGCTATTATGCTTAAATATGCATATGAAACCCTATTGGGGTTGTGATTGGCATGGCTTTATGATTAGTTATCGAGTCTCATTGTATTTGTTTACATGTTTTAAGGCTTACTCTTATTCTGGTCATTTCCTAGTTAACTTTTACTTTGAGCCTAGTGAACGGCTTTTGGGAAATGAGATGACTTTTGTGTGAAATGTTGGGACTGGTTTGAGGAAATAATAAAGCCTTGATGGCTGGAAAAGTAAGAATTTTAGGGGAGGTGCTGCCCGATTTTATAGGCCGTTTGGTTCCTTTAAGCTGGATTTTCCTTTTTGTGGAAATGAAAGGCTTTTGGGTTGTTTGCGCCTAAGTCTTCATGTTACCTTTTTGTTTCCAAGAAAATCATGTTTTGCACCCTTGCATTAGTAATTATTTGGCGAGACATACGACTAGTAGTCGAGCCTCACATGTGCATTCTGTTTACTCGATTCTGGAAGTAAAACCTTCAATTGGTTTATTTTGATTATTTTAGGGTTTCTTGGCGATTAAGGCCAATCCGAAGTGAAAACTTTTGAAGTTGAGCCGGTGAGTGTTCCACTACCTGCTACCCATTATGTGAAATATCTGAATATCTGAATACTTGATTTATGACTATTGAAGCCAAATACTATTTTGATAAAATGGAGGCGAGGGTGTACTTTATCACACTCATTTTCTATCTGTTCATATGTCAATTTTGAGTGCCTATCTAAATCTGCCGTCTGAATCTGCTATCTGAATCGGATATCCTGTATCTGTATCTGAATCTGTTATCTGTGTCTGCAACTGTTCGGATTTCTATGACCTATGAGCTCAATCCTGTGGCTAAGTTATTCGACTCGGGCCGGCAAGGGCCTAGACGATTAGATAACGAACCACAGTAGTCTGTTCGGGAATTTTGGGTATTGAGACCCTTGATTCCGGGTATACTCGAGTATTACCATTTCTGTTCGGTTACGGTGAGCGGGCCCGGTAAAGGGGTGTTTGGTGGACGGAATTCGGAGTAAAGAGGGGTCTACGGACGCATTGGTTCTATATACGTTGACGGAGAGTCAACCGGTTTGGATCAAGTACTGCGCTGGAAATTTGGCTCCTGAGAGCCACCCGTATCCTTCTGATTTGAATCATTGGTTTCTGTGCTTTACATCTGACATGTGTATCTGATTTGTTAAATGTGAAATGCCTTGATTTTAATGCTATTTGTTTGGTACCTCATTGAGCGCAAGCTCACCCCTTTCCGTTCCTTTTGTTTTCCTTACAGGAAAATAAACCCTTTTGGTCTGGATTTGACAAATGGCTGCCAAATTGAGTTAGATGAACATATCTTTTGTATAGCTCATGTATTAAAACCCTAAGTGTACTTTTGGGGCGTTTTCTCTATTGATTTGGCAAACCGTGTATATGTATTAACTTTGGAAAGCTTTTGTACGTCATTTTGATTTGTAAACGCTAAAGTTCAGATGTGAATGTTTGTTAGCTATTTCGGTTGGGTTCTGACGGGTCGGTTACTATTCATGGCCGGCTCCGGATTTCATTTTTTTTATTTTGGGTTATTTTACCATTTTGACTTGTTTACGCGCGTTTGTAAGTTCCGGAGTGAAGCAGATAGCCCTAATCTGATCCGTAGTCCTGGCGAGAGCTGGGCAGGCAGTCCGCTAACCCCTTTGGTTCGCCTTAGGGGAAAGTGGGGCTGTTACATTTAGTCATTGAATTTGACCAATTATTTGTTATCTATAGTATTTCAAATGACAAAACAAGGGTAATAATGGCTAAGTCTATTCAAGATTTTCTCGAGTTATCACATCCACTCCTGTTCCACAAAAGAAATAACACATACATCAACAAGAGCCACAAACTGAGTCCACTCCTCCCACTGCTGAGGTCAATACCTCAAGCTCTCGGCCTACTCCTTAAGATCCCCCAACTTCAGACAAAGGCAAGGCTCCAACTACTGAGCACAATGAAGCAGATGATGAAGAGACTGAATATGAGTTGGATCCCTCTCAATTTCGTCTTGCAAGAAGAAGGCTCGGATCATCCAAGATCACAATTTAGGCACTCTTGGGGCATTTACACTTCATATTAGGATGTATTTTCTTGGTCTTTTGTAATCTTTTCTTTTGATGTTTCTCGTGCTCTGTACTAATGGATCTCTGTGACAGCCCCACCTTCCCCTAAGGCAAACCAGAGGGGTTAGCGGACTGCCTGCCCAGCTCTCGCCAGGACTAACGGTACAGTTTACGTCGATCTATTACGTTCCGGAACATAGCAATGCGCGCAAACAAGTCAAAAACACCAAATAAAAAAAATGAAAATTCGCGCCGAAGATGAATAGTGCAGGCCACGTCAGAATCCGGCCAGAATCTGGCCGGATACTGGGCCGAGAGCAAACCCAAAAGATTTAATTTCCCTTCGCAATCCGGCCGGCAATCCGGCCAAGATTCCGGCCGGATTGTCTGGCCGGATTCCGGGCCGAATGCAACTGGCCGGATTCTTTTTTTTCCAAGGCCAATCCGGCCTTCAATCCGGCCAGTTTCTGGCCGGATTCCTGGCCGGATTTGGTACTGTTCATCCACGCCAAAATTTTTTTCCATTTTCGTTTGAAGTCGTCTTGATCCGAAATTCATCCAAAACACAGCCAAGCATATACATACATTGAAAATCAACATTTACAAGCCAAATGGAGTACAAGCGCACCCATTAGTTCATACCAATACATTTAGGCCAACACAAGCCCTTCATTAAAGAAAGTTATACACTTAGGGTTATTACCCTCAAGGAGCTAACAAAATTACATGTACAAGTGCTCAACTTGCCATCCAACTATCAAAATCTTTCCAAAAGTGTTCATTTTCCTGTAAGGAAAACAAATGACACGGAATGAGCTAAAGCCCAGTGGTATACCACTACATAAACAACCAAAGTCACTTAAGCATAGCAAATCATTTAAAGTACACGATAAGCAATGGAGTACAACGGTAAAAGGATACAGTCGGCTCTCAAGAGCCCATTTCCGCGCGTGCAATCTTGATCCAACCTCATTGACCCTCCGTCAATGTCAAAAGTATCAAACCGTAGACCTCACTTTACTTCCATTCCTTCCACCCAACATACCCCAATCGGGCCCGCACTCCATTCAGTAATATTTTTGGTAATACTCGAGTTTACCGGAACCAAGGGTCTCATTACCACAAGGCTCCCCAGTACAGTCCCCGTGGCAATTCAATCTTCGCGACCAAGCCCTCGCCGGCTCGATCCAATTGACTACCAAACGGGGTTGAGCTCAGTAATGCAGTAAGGCCGTTGGACATCGTCCAAACGACATCAATTCAGTTTCCATGAAATGGAATTCACCAACCAATATATCAAGTTCAGTAATGCAATAAAACGGTAGCCATTCAGTGACAATATCAAAAGAGGTGAGGGCGGTCAAGTACACCCTCACCTTAATCAATTTCAATATTCGAGTAAGCCATCAAGGCATCACATAACATTTAACAAAGCCACATAGTAACAATTTAGTGAGTGGTATACTCACCAAGCAAGTAAGTGGTATTTCATGTACCACGATCACCAAGCCGTCGTGCACTACCTTCAAGCCCTAGAACATATAACACATACAATGAGACTCGATAACGAGTCATATAGCAACGCTAAACACAACCCCAATAGGGTTTCATATACATAAATGAGCATAATAGCAAACCAGAAATTAGAAAATGGCCTTAGTCTTGGCCCCCAAATAGAAAACTGTTTTACACTCATTATGCGGTAATGGCGTCAAATTCTCTACGGTTATCGAATGGGGGTGTAAGACCCACCGTTTCGAAGCTATGAACCAGGGATACAATAATGTAGAAGACCACTCAATCCAGTTCGTAACACAACTAGGTCAAATATGCCAAATACTAACCCAGAATTCCTAAAACAGGTTCGCAAAACACAAAAAACTGTAATCGGTATATCTCAGTCCATACCAGTCCAAATGCCGAAATTCCAAAGGCATAAGTTAGCTAAGTCACTCAGCTACATTTCATCAGAAGACACCAACTTCAAAATCCAAACCAATTCCAGTCAAACTGGCCAATTACAACCGCAGTTTTCGCATTCTGGCCAAAGCAGGACAGCTACCGTAATTTCGTCATAACTCATTCTACATTAATCCAAATGACCTGAAATTTTACAGGCATCTCAATCACATCAATACCTACAACTTTCATGTTTTGAGCAAAGTCTAATTCGGCCTCTAACCCAGTGATCTAAAACCGGACAGAATTGGGATTTAAGAACCCTAACTTTTCAATTTTCACACCAAATCCAAAATTGCTTGCAGTTATCCACATTTCACACCCACTAGAGTCATTTTAGTCCATTGCCAATCATCATCAACAACCACACCATCATAATCCAATTAAACCAGAAAAATCATCATAAAATGGAAAACTTCACCAAATCAAACCAAATCAAGAAACAAATCATATATTCCTTCTCTCATGCCCCCATTAAGCACAAAATAAGCATTATTAGATGTAGTAGGGTGTTTCTAGCTTCACTTACCAAGAACCAAGAGAGAGGAGGATGTTGGGCACCTTAATCCTTCAAACAAAGTTCACCAAACAACTTACTAGCTCTAGAAGAAAGAATTTTATGGAGTGAAATGGATGGAAGCAAATGTTTTTGGTTGATTTGCACCAAGTAGAAGCTTGAAAATTGAAGAAAGCTCCTTCCTTTCTTGCTCAAGGTGGCCGGCCAACAAGGAGAGAAGAATGGTGATTTTTGGTGAATTTTTGGATATTTAATCCCTTGGTCAAAAAAGTCAAGACAATGAATAGTAATTCTTAAAAGGTATCCAACAAGAAAGTGACATGTGTCACTCTATTAAATGCATCCTTATCATCCTTTTCTCTCTCACATCAATCACTTCACACACCCTACTTATCTCTTAATACCCGATAAACTTTTAACAGTATCCGAAACTTAACCTTATTGGCCGAATTTTTCCGAACTTTTCGCACTAGTGGGTCCCACGTCCAATATTTATTCTTAATTTTCTAAAAACTCACCAATGCTAGAAAAATCATCTTAAAACCATAATTGCTCATAAAATCCACTAAGAAAATGTTTCTAAGCCAGAAAATGCAGAAAACATGCAATTAAGGGGAAATAAACCCTAGGAAAAATAATTAGGGTTTTACGGGTTCTCACAATCTCTCTGGTGTTTTGGTATGAACGTTAATTGATATGACTGATTTTGGTTGACATTGATGGATTTTGGTATTATTGCTCTGTTTTTTACTGATATTGGTTGCTGAATTTTGGTGTTATGAATGCTATGTTATGGATTTTAGTTGTTGGACTTTACTCTCTAATCTTATGATGACAAAAGGGGGAGAAATGGATGTTATGCATAAAGCAAATGGATGCTATGTGTAAAGAGGAGTTTTTCTGAGGGGGAGCTCTTCTGATATGAGTTGGTACTTAAAGATTGTGGATGCAATAAGTAAGGGGGAGCTTATGCTCATTTTTTTCTTTTTCTTCTTCTTTTCATCCATTATTTTGTCACCATCAAAAAGGGAGAGAATGTTGATCTTGGTCCCTGTCTTTTGATGTTTACAAAACAATTGAATGATACTAATATCTTTTCAATAAGAAATCCTTTTAGTTCTGAAAGCAACTTGATTCATAGAACAAGAGCAATTGAAAGAAGATAAAGGAAGATGAAAGCTGTCGGACACTCACAAAGTCAATATCGGATGTTTGATAAACAGTGCAGATCATATCGGACGCAGAACATTTTCACCGGACGTCCGAAAGAGTTAAAATAATCTTTCAAACTCTCTGCCTACTTCGGATGCACGAAGAACTCCATCCCCGGACGTCTGAAAGAATTGAGATTTTCTTTCAAGATCTCTGTCTGCTTTCGGACGCAAACATCAGAGATACCGGATGTCCGATAGAATTGAAAAAGATTTTTCGAACTCTCTACCTGCCTTCGGATGCAAGCATCTAAAGTATCGGATGTCCGATACTCCCAATGGTTAGTTGGCTTTTCATCTACCTTCTATCCGTTGAAAGCATTAATGAAGCATTTTTTGGTCTTATATAAATAGTACATGGTCAGAAACTTAAAAACAACTTTTGCATGTTGAGAATACAAGAAATCAAGAGTAGTTTTAGTGAGAAAATACTCTCCAAGGAACATTTGCACTCTTTGTGGTGTAAGATTCGTGTAAGTTTTTCATTTGTGAGGAAATACTTCAATAGTGTAGTTTTGTGAGGGTTATCCTAAGAGATTGTAAAACTTCCTAACTTAACCGAGTGAAGTTTGGGGCAAGGAGGAAGTGAGCCTTCTTTTGTACATAATATTGGTTATATTTCATCAATTTGAAGAAATTTGTTTTGTGAATTGATTTTCGATCTTAAGAGGAGCTTGGTAGTCAATTGGTTTGCAATTCTTCCTTTTACTTATCATCTTGTGAACCTTAATTGCTTATCTCTTCTACTCTCTAGTGATATTGCTCCTTCATTGATTGATCACTTAGAGAAGAAGGTAAATTTTCATATTGAGCAAAAAGTTGTTCATAATCTAATTAGCTTTTTAATCAACCTAATTCACTCCCCCTCTTAGGTTGTCTTCAGGCCTAACAACTACAAACCTTAAGAGAGCACTAATTGTATGTTAAGTTTACTAAGTGTAAATTCTGGTTGGATGAAGTGTTCTTTTTAAGGCATAAGATTTCTAAGGATGGAATTTCTGTAGACCTATCTAAGGTTGACGCTTTTACTCAATGGAAATAACAAAAGGCCCCTACGGAGGTTAGAAGTTTCTTGGGTTTAACCGGATATTATCGCCTATTTATTAAGGATTTTTCGAGGATTGCTGAGCCATTGACTAATCTGACCAAGAAGCATGGCAAGTTTATGTAAAATTCTAAGTGTGAAGTTAGTTTTCAGCAGTTGAAGAGGTGTTTGACAATGGCCCATATTGACATTACCAAATGGGAAGGAATGATTTACGGTTTACTCAGATGCCTCTAAGGAAGGATTGGTTTGCATTTTGATGCAAAATGGGAAAGTTATTGCTTATGCCTCTCGAAATTAAAACCCCATGAACAGAATTACTCGACTCACGATTTAGAATTAGCTGCAGTCATTTTCGCGTTGAAAAAGTGGAAACATTATTTATATGGGGCGACATTTGAGGTTTTTACGGACCATAAGAGTCTTAAATATCTATTTGCTCAAAAGGAGTTGAATTTGAGACAGAGGCGATGGGTAAAATTTCTTGGGGATTACGACTGCACCATTAATTATCACCCTAGGAAGGCTAATGTAGTAGCGGATGCGTTAGGTCGAAAAGGTCAAGTGGCAGGGTTAATGGTTAGAGATTGGAGTATGTTGAAGAAGGTAAGCGAGTGGAATCCTCGCCTAGAGGGACAAAAGGTTGTATTTGGCAATTTGGTATTAAAGTTTCCATTGTTAGAATGCATTAAATAGGCACAAAAGAAGGATGATATGATGCAAAAATGGTTGGAAAAAGTGTAGAAAGAGGGAACCCAGAATTTTAAAGTAGGGCCTGAAGGAGAACTGAGATTTCGAGATCGAACCGTAGTGCCTCGTGATGAAGAATAAGAAGAGAAATATTAGAGGAAACACACGGATCTAAGTATACGATACACCCTGTGAGTAATAAGATGTACCAAGATTTGATTTAAAAGGGCTGTATTGGTGGGATGACTTGAATAAGAATGTGGTTAGATTTGTTCACACATGTCTTGTCTGCCAGCAAGTTAAAGCTGAGCATTAGAAACCTTCGGAACTTTTGCAACATCTAGAGATACCCGAGTGGAAGTGGTAACATATTATTATGGATTTCGTAACAAGGTTGTCAAGGAGTCAAAAGGGGCATGACGTGGTTTAGGTGGTAGTAGATTGGCTTACTAAGACTGTAGATTTCTTGCCGGTGAATATGAAATACCCTTTGGAGAAACTAGCAAAGCTTTATATGGATGATATTGTGAGATTGCATGGAATTCCTATAAATATCGTTTCTGATAGAGATCCGAGGTTTGTTTCCCGATTTTGGCAAAAGTTTCAAGAGACATTGGAGACCAAGTTAAACTTGAGTACAACATATTATCCCCAAATGGATGGATAGTTAGAGAGGACAATCCAGACTTTGGAGGATATGTTTAGATCATGTATAATGGAATTCGGAAGAAGTTGGAGTCACCATATGACATTGGTCAAGTTTGCGTATAATAACAGTTACCATACTTCAATTCAAATGGCACCTTACGAAGCACTTTATGGAAGAAAATGTCGATCGGCGACCCATTGGGATGAAGTAGGAGAGAGAGAAATTTTGAATCCGACCACTATATCCTGGGTTGAGGAAGCATATGAGAAAGTAAAGATAGTCCGATAATGGCTCCAAACCATCTAGAGTAGACAAAAGAGTTATACGGATAATGGCAGAAAAGATTTGGAATTCGAAGTGGGGAGTAAGATCTTCTTGAGAGTTAAACCGATGAAAGGAGGAGTTGTATCAAAGAAAGGGAAGAAATTAAAATCAAGGTATGTTAGACCTTTTGAGATTCTCCGACGAATTGGAAAAGTGGCATATCAGTTGGATTTGCCTACTAGTATGTCTAAGATCCATAACGTTTTCCAAGTCTCTATGCTTAAGAAGTATCATCCGGATTCAACTCATGTGATACAGCTGGAAAATATTGAAGTAGATGAATCACTTTCATATGAAGAACATCCTGTGAAGATCCTTGATCGAGAGGTAAAGGGCTTGAGAAACAAGAAAATTCTTTTAGTTAAGGTTTTTGGAGAAATCATGACATCAAGGAAGCTACTTGGGAAGTGGAAGAGGAGATGCAGAAAAAAGTATCCTGAGTTGTTCATTTAGAAAGTTGAGAATTTTGAGGGCAAAATTCTTTTAAGGGAGGAAGGATGTGAGAGCTCTAAAAATTTTACTATTTTTGAAAGGTAAATAAGAACGATAAACATATTTATATGATGTGATTTTGGCAAAAATTCTGGTATCCTTATCTATCAAAAGGTCATTTTATATCCTAGTTGAATTTTATTATTTATTGCCGGATTATCATTTGTGTGAGGACTCGAATTTAATTTAATTATTATTTATTTTATTTTATTTTACTGGCTTATTTATTTAATTATTTATTCATTGGCTCCTATTAATTTATTTCATTCATTTTAATTGCATTTGCATGGGACATTGCCTCAATTTATACTTTAGCACATTTGTCTTTAAAGTAATTTTTCTACTGCTTGATTAGTGAGAATTAGTGAAAACACGTTTTTTGAGGCAATATTTGGTCCGAGAATGCAGTGGTTTTGGAGAATTAAGAGTGATCAATGGTAGACTAAGAAAAGTTAATTGAGGGATTAAAGGCGAGAGAGTTGAATTAAGTTCAATTAGGAGTACTAATAGGCCACAATTCATTTGCTGACTTTTTGCACCAAAAGTAACTTTATGTCACTTCTTCCTTTTCATCCAATCAACTCACCCAAAAGTTCACCAAACCCTTTCTTTCTCCTTCCTCTTGCCTGGCCACTTTCTCTACCCTTTAACCAAAAATTTCAGCTGGCCTCTTCTTCATTTTTGCTTCAAACACTTGTTCTAACCTTGCTCGTCTTCTTGGATCATCACTCAAACTTAGAAAGAGACTTGAAGGAGGAAGATTCTTGGTGGTTTAGAGCTTGTTTCCTTATAGTTTTGCTCACTACTCTTGGAAGAAGGTAAAACCCCTCAAAGCTCTCATTTTTCTTTCACCTTTTAGTTAGTTTAGTTAGTTTTAAATAGATAACCATGGGTTGTTGATGGGTTTCATGAACCTTGACTTAGGTAGATGTCTTGAGGAAGCTTCTTAGGTAGTGGCCTTGAGGAATTCTTGTTTGTTTAGTTGTTGTTTTGGTGATTTATAGTTTGGTTTTGGTATGAAGATTTGGAAAGAAAATTTGAAGAGAAAGTGGAGCAAGCTGTTCAATTTTTGAAGGTTCAGTTTCATTATTTTAATTTTGAATTTTGTGGTTATATTGATTCCAAAATGCTTGTTACATCTTGGTGTAGATGTGTGTAAATTATCTCCCAAAAAGCATTCCATTTGGTTGAGTTAAAGATGAGTTAAAGAGAGGAAAGCAAACCTGGAATTTCTCATCAGTGCTGCCGTCCAGTGCACACTCAACAGGCCATAACTTTTGGTACAGGTGTCAAAACCAAGTGTTATTTATGGAATATGAAACTAGACACCGAGGGCTTTCTAACGGTATAAAATGCACCTGTTAGCTCATTTTCTATGAGCCGTGGTGAACCGGCAAATTTGGCTTTTTTTCTTCACTGTTTTAACCGAGAAACAAGCATAGGTGCAATTTGTAGCTCGTTTTCACTCATCTTACCAAATGAATTTGAAGATAGTTTCTTCTAGTGCTTTTTATCATTTTCAATCTAGTTTTTAACACCATAAACTAAGCTCATTTTGGAGTTGTGAAAACTTAGTTATGACCTGATTTTTAAACTGTGTCAGATACTCCAAGGCTGGAATTTTGTGAACCAGATTTTAAAAATCAGCTTTCATAAAACTGTTGTATCTTGATGTAAAAAGATCTAAACTGAGTTTTTCTTACTGCATTTGAAGCCAGACTTCCATATCTTTCGGTGGTATAAATTTCAAGAGCTAGTTTGATTCCTATGAATTTTGCTAAATTTTCAAAATTCACTGAAATTCAAGGTTGTTTTAACCTGTTCTTACTGAAGCAGTGATTTGGAGCTAAGATTTGATCAATTTCTGATTTGAATCTGGAAAGGAGTGTTCTAGAGAGTTTTAGTTCATTGAATCTATTTTCTAACGGTATAAGATTTACAAATTTTTGACTTATGGAACTCAAGTTATGATTTTTCAAACAATACTGTCCAAAACTGAAATTTCCTTATATAGAAGCAAAAAACTCCAAAGTGGTTTGGAAACATTTCCTATGTATTAAACCTAGCTTACTTGATTATTTGCACCTCATTTCATACTTGAGAAATGAATTTCACCTCCTAGTTTTGTGCCCTCGATTTCCATGAAAATGAACCATAAATGGATTGTAACGACCCCACCTCCCCCTAAGGCGTACCAGAGGGTTCGGCGGGCCGCCTGCCCAGCTCTCGTCGGGACTCAGTCGTTCGCTACAGTTCTCAATTAAAAATTGAAATAAATCACTAGAATAAATAGGGCATTGATCCAAACTTAAAGCGGAACTTATATACATTGCCAACCCAAAAGAGAATATAAACATCAAATATACAAGGGTTCTCAATCCTTCATACGTCCAGCCCGTGCCAAGCACTAGGCGAGAACCGCTACAAAAGAAACAAAAGAAACAAAACTAGATTGGCTAGGCTATCTCAAGCTCACGTCCTCGCTCGCCTTCCCCTGTAAGGAAAACAAAACTAAAGGAATGAGCTAAAAGCCCAGTGAGGTTCCGAACACATAATCAGATAATCAATCCAATGCATTAAACATGGAGTATCAATAATTCAAGAAACATTTACAATGGAAAGCGATAGTAACACATTCATTAAAAGGATACGGCTCACAAGGAGCAATTCGTTATTTCATTCATTCGTTCTCCTGACATTTCCCCATATTCCTCCAATCATTAGAAAATGTATTTTTCGTTTATCAATAAACCCTCGTTCGTTCGTTCATTCGTTCATTCATTCATTCACCCCCGTCCTGGCCGTTGGCCAGTCTCCACCAACCTACACGGTAATACTCGAGTATACCAAACGTTCACCCAAGTCCCTAATCGCCCGACCGAGTCCGCTTCTGGCTCGAGACGACCGGTAACAAGGGGCAATGGCCAGTTCAGCCCAAAAGGCTTACATTCATGCGCAAGTAACATTTCAATCATTAAATCCTTGAAAATTGCACAGTTATTTAGGTCGAGTACGATAAAGTACACACTCGCCTAGAAAGCTAATTTTGGAAATCATTAAAAGCAATTAACACATTAGCAAATGATAACAACAAGCCATAAAGTCAAATAAGGAACACTCACCTAGATATGCAAAATAACATGCAAAATCCTTCAGGATATTACCCTTAGTCACCAATGAAACCTAAGGTTGAACAAGAGAACATATTACAGTTTATCGAGCAAAACATTTAAGGGAAACGAAGATACCCGACTAATTAAGAGTAAAACGTGTAAAGATGACTTTCAAGTAAGAAGAGGGTTGTTTGAACCCAAGGATGAAAAATCATGTTTTAAAATGGAAAACCGGTCATGGTATTGGCCTAACAAAAGTATACAAGTTCAAATAGAAACCTAGACTTCGAGCGAAAATTTGGGCAGCACGCCCTTTGTGTTTACCTAATTTTCCAGCCATTTTGGCTTCATTATTTTTCCTCAACCACAACCCAACATCACACATAAGCAATTCAAGTCAAGAGCCATTCCATAGGCTGACAATATCATAAGAATAACAAATACAGTAATAATAAGTGCAGAAATTCAATTTAGCAAAAGACAGATTTGACGTATGAAAGCGGAAATAACGTATCCGAGGCTACGCTTATCGGATTAAGACATAACCTATGCCGTTTCGAAGCTAAGACTCAGGGTTACAATGTTCATGAAGGTCACTTAGTCCAGTTTCTAATGTAACTTGGTCAAATTCTCGAATTACTAAACCAAAAACCAATTCGTCGGCTGTTTAAACGCAGAACACTGTAATGGACATAACTCAGAGTACACAAGTCCGAATCAGGTATTCTTAGAGGCATTTGAAAGATAATTCAGAATACTACAACTTTCATGTTTTGGCAAAAAGCTAAATCAGAATGGATCCTAGTTGAAAAACGTGATAAACTGGACTTAACTGATCACACGGACTGCTTGGGAAATACTTAAAATAGTAAGGGTATTTCGGACTTTCCATGACCTACGTTGCTCCGATTGAGCTGAAATTTTACAGGGACCTAAAAAATACCATTCTCTACAACTTTCCTTCTTTGACCCAAGGCCAATTCGGCCTCTAACATGCAGTTACCAAACCGGACAGAATGGAAGCTAGAATTTCCAGAAATCTGAAATTTGTAGTTTCTAGTGCAACTTTCCCCAATTTCTCACTTCTCACACTACCAAAACATCTTATACAACATTAATTGTAACATACAAGCATCATACAACAAGTTGGGCAGAATTTCCCAAACCCTAGTTCATCATATAAAGAGGGGAAAAACTTCTAAACATGCTAGCATCCATGATTCCACTACTACTCAAGTTACTAGACTTAATTTAACCAAGATTGAAAGAAAAATTTAGAGAGATATCATCTTCCTTACCTTAATATGAGTTCTCCAAGTGTAGCCCAAGCCTTCTCTTTCCAAAATTTCACCACCAAACACTAGCTAATCACTCAAGGAGAAGTTTAATCGGTTTAGTTCTTTTGATTTCTCACTTTGTAGCTTGAATCAAGAAGAAATGAAGAAAGTTCACTCTTGTTCTTCTCCTCTCTCTCTCTCAGCTCCCTTGGCAGAAATATGAAGAGGTATGAAGCTAAGTTGTCTTATATTAAAGCCAAAAGGATTAGAACTAATGGTGTCCACAAATTGCCCAACACTTGGCCTAATCTTGGCCACTAATGTTTCTCTTTCTTTCCCTTGCTTATGAGCCACAAATTTCGGTCAAGCTTGCTGCCAAGAGAGAAGATATTTTGCTCAAGTTCAATAAATTTGTTTGGTAAGCAAAAATGGTGGTCAAGTGGTGCGTTCAAACGGTAGTGCGCGGGACCCGCCGGTTCGCGCCGTTTTTCTTAAAAATTCACGTACTAGGGTTTTTACTTCCCATTCACTAACCTTATATCATTGCTACCAATCGCATATTATTTCTCACTTAAAAGTCACTTTTAATCCTCAAATTTAATCCTTACTCTGTACCGAAAATTCATCCGGCGAAAAATCGCGAAAACCCTAATTTGGCTCCAAACTTGAAACCGAAGCGTAAAACCCTATTTTCTAGGTTTATCTACACTTAATGTGAAATATTTGGGTAGTGGCCTTTGGTAAATACTAATTTTCAAATAAAAGGGTATTTTTGAGGAAAAATACAAGGAATTTGCGAGTCCTCACATTCTCTCCCCCTTAAAAAATTTCGCCCTCGAAATTTTACCTTCAGTTGCCTCAGACGAGTCCGGAACTTGTCGGTTGTCTAAAGCAAATACACAAATACATATCAAGTTGGACAGATAACCATGTACATACAGGTATACTAACGTCATGTAGTAACAATATACAGGTAAATCAAAAGAAAAAGGTGAAGTCGTCCCAGTATCAGCCCGTTCGGTCTCTCACGTCACTTACTATCCAAACTAGATGTCCCTGACCTCTTGTGCTCATTCTAGTCAGACAAAACCTGTTCATGTTCCCAAAATACAAGTCTCAAGTATTTAGCAGCACCTCAACTATAGAGTACTCAGGCACGAGAATCCGAAATAAGATAATTCACATCTCGAGCTGCAGTCCCAAGAGTAATCGATCTACAATCGGAATTCCTACCTGACATACCTATCTATGGTCCTCAGATACCATTAGAAAGATTTAAGGCCTATCACATTCGCAATTCATAGCTTCACTTAGTCCCTCATACTTATTCACCACTTAGTCCAGGGTCACACCACGTAGAAACCACGCGAAGCAACTATAAATTTTATCCCTCAATCGCTTAACTTTCAAGTCCAATCAAATCCCACAGTCCGGTATCCTAATCTTTAATCTAGGATACACTACAGAGATCTGAAGCCTAAGCTCTGATACCACTTGTAACGACCCCACCTCCCCCTAAGGCGTACCAGAGGGTTCGGCGGGCCGCCTGCCCAGCTCTCGCCGGGACTCAGTCGTTCGCTACAGTTCTCAATTAAAAATTGAAATAAATCACTAGAATAAATAGGGCATTGATCCAAACTTAAAGCGGAACTTATATACATTGCCAACCCAAAAGAGAATATAAACATCAAATATACAAGGGTTCTCAATCCTTCATACGTCTAGCCCGTGCCAAGCACTAGGCGAGAACCGCTACAAAAGAAACAAAAGAAACAAAACTAGATTGGCTAGTCTATCTCAAGCTCACGTCCTCGCTCGCCTTCCCCTGTAAGGAAAACAAAACTAAAGGAATGAACTAAAAGCCCAGTGAGGTTCCGAACACATAATCAGATAATCAATCCAATACATTAAACATGGAGTATCAATAATTCAAGAAACATTTACAATGGAAAGCGATAGTAACACATTCATTAAAAGGATACGGCTCACAAGGAGCAATTCGTTATTTCATTCATTCGTTCTCCTGACATTTCCCCTTATTCCTCCAATCATTAGAAAATGTATTTTTCGTTTATCAATAAACCCTCGTTCGTTCGTTCGTTCATTCATTCATTCACCCCCGTCCTGGCCGTTGGCCAGTCTCCACCAACCTACACGGTAATACTCGAGTATACCAAACGTTCACCCAAGTCCCTAATCGCCCGACCGAGTCCGTTTCTGGCTCGAGACGACCGGTAACAAGGGGCAATGGCTAGTTCAGCCCAAAAGGCTTACATTCATGCGCAAGTAACATTTCAATCATTAAATCCTTGAAAATTGCACAGTTATTTAGGTCGAGTACGATAAAGTACACACTCGCCTAGAAAGCTAATTTTGGAAATCATTAAAAGCAATTAACACATTAGCAAATGATAACAACAAGCCATAAAGTCAAATAAGGAACACTCACCTAGATATGCAAAATAACATGCAAAATCCTTCAGGATATTACCCTTAGTCACCAATGAAACCTAAGGTTGAACAAGAGAACATATTACAGTTTATCGAGCAAAACATTTAAGGGAAACGAAGATACCCGACTAATTAAGAGTAAAACGTGTAAAGATGACTTTCAAGTAAGAAGAGGGTTGTTTGAACCCAAGGATGAAAAATCATGTTTTAAAATGGAAAACCGGTCATGGTATTGGCCTAATAAAAGTATACAAGTTCAAATAGAAACCTAGACCTCGGGCGAAAATTTGGGCAGCACGCCCTTTGTGTTTACCTAATTTTCCAGCCATTTTGGCTTCATTATTTTTCCTCAACCACAACCCAACATCACACATAAGCAATTCAAGTCAAGAGCCGTTCCATAGGCTCACAATATCATAAGAATAACAAATACAATAATAACAAGTGCAGAAATTCAATTTAGCAAAAGACAGATTTGACGTATGAAAGCGGAAATAACGTATCCGAGGCTACGCTTATCGGATTAAGACATAACCTATGCCGTTTCGAAGCTAAGACTCAGGGTTACAATGTTCATGAAGGTCACTTAGTCCAGTTTCTAATGTAACTTGGTCAAATTCTCGAATTACTAAACCAAAAACCAATTCGTCGGCTGTTTAAACGCAGAACACTGTAATGGACATAACTCAGAGTACACAAGTCCGAATCAGGTATTCTTAGAGGCATTTGAAAGCTAATTCAGAATACTACAACTTTCATGTTTTGGCAAAAAGCTAAATCAGAATGGATCCTAGTCGAAAAACGTGATAAACTGGACTTAACTGATCACACGGACTGCTTGGGAAATACTTAAAACAGTAAGGGTATTTCGGACTTTTCATGACCTACGTTGCTCCGATTGAGCTGAAATTTTACAGTGACCTACAAAATACCATTCTCTACAACTTTCCTTCTTTGACCCAAGGCCAATTCGGCCTCTAACATGCAGTTACCAAACCGGACAGAATGGAAGCTAGAATTTCCAGAAATCTGAAATTTGTAGTTTCTAGTGCAACTTTCCCCAATTTCTCACTTCTCACACTACCAAAACATCTTATACAACATTAATTGTAACATACAAGCATCATACAACAAGTTGGGCAGAATTTCCCAAACCCTAGTTCATCATATAAAGAGGGGAAAAACTTCCAAACATGCTAGCATCCATGATTCCACTACTACTCAAGTTACTAGACTTAATTTAACCAAGATTGAAAGAAAAATTTAGAGAGATATCATCTTCCTTACCTTAATATGAGTTCTCCAAGTGTAGCCCAAGCCTTCTCTTTCCAAAATTTCACCACCAAACACTAGCTAATCACTCAAGGAGAAGTTTAATCGGTTTAGTTCTTTTGATTTCTCACTTTGTAGCTTGAATCAAGAAGAAATGAAGAAAGTTCACTCTTGTTCTTCTCCTCTCTCTCTCTCAGCTCCCTTGGCAGAAATATGAAGAGGTATGAAGCTAAGTTGTCTTATATTAAAGCCAAAAGGATTAGAACTAATGGTGTCCACAAATTGCCCAACACTTGGCCTAATCTTGGCCACTAATTTTTCTCTTTCTTTCCCTTGCTTATGAGCCACAAATTTTGGTCAAGCTTGCTGCCAAGAGAGAAGATATTTTGCTCAAGTTCAATAAATTTGTTTGGTAAGCAAAAATGGTGGTCAAGTGGTGCGTTCAAACGGTAGTGCGCGGGACCCGCCGGTTCGCGCCGTTTTTCTTAAAAACTCACGTACTAGGGTTTTTACTTCCCATTCACTAACCTTATATCATTGCTACCAATCGCATATTATTTCTCACTTAAAAGTCACTTTTAATCCTCAAATTTAATCCTTACTCTGTACCGAAAATTCATCCGGCGAAAAATCGCGAAAACCCTAATTTTGCTCCAAACTTGAAACCGAAGCGTAAAACCCTATTTTTTAGGTTTATCTACACTTAATGTGAAATATTTGGGTAGTGGCCTTTGGTAAATACTAATTTTCAAATAAAAGGGTATTTTTGAGGAAAAATACAAGGAATTTGCGAGTCCTCACATGGATCGTTTTAACTAGAGTAATTCTTAAGGAACTTCATTAGTTTTACATTGGAACTTGGAACTTTTAACTTCCATATTTACTATAAAATAAGCAGTGTTTTGATGGATTTTGACTCCATAAGATTAGAAAACATGAACACTCCTTTATATTCTAAAACTTGGGGCATATGATTAGAAGTTTTGAGATATGAAAACCATCTTTCCTTTCCTCGATTTTTGTGCCAAAAATTAAGTAGGGTACTTTCTTCTTGGAATCAAGATTTCTTGCCACAACTTGACTGGAAAATGACTTTTGAGTTCTCCTTGAGTGTTATTTCAATGCTTAACCAAAAAAAAAAGTCTCTTTTAACTCGACTTGAGCTTGTGGCTTTGAATGTGGGCTGCAAGAGGATATTTTTCTCATTAGCCTTGGTCGAATACTTAGGTAATCATGATTGTACATGTCTCAGGTGATCACGTGGACACCGAGGAGCTTGTCTGACCTCTTGAATTTGTTCTTGATTTGCCTTTGATTATTGGTGAGTGTCAAGTGCATGTTTCATGTACTATGATTAAAATGATATTTGTACAAGTGTGATGTGAAATTATTATGATTTATGAACTTGCCGAGGTGAGGGTGTACTTTATCGCCCTTATCCTCTCTCTCTTGATTGCTTGTTACTTCAAATATGAATTTGTATAGCTTGAACTTGTACTCGAACATGCTTGTAACTCGTGAGTACTGAGCGGCAGCATGTACCACACCCTATTCGGGTGGGAAGTACCTCTCATACCGACTCAGTACGATGACCGATTTTAAGTCGATTGGAGCATTGTCTCATCGACCACTTATACTTGTGGGGATACCCAAAGCCATTCAACTCAAACCGGCAAGGGGCTTGGTGAACCTTGGGCTCGTGCACTTGACTTCCTTAGATATATTCGAGTAATATCACATCTTGTTTGACGTTTGGGCCCGGTAGGGGGTGTAACGGTGGACGAAAATGGGTGAAAAGTGGGGTTCTACGGATTTGTTACTTGCTCGATTGATGGAGTGTCAACACTTGGAAATTGTGGATCAAGATTATCTCTGAAGCAGTGTGGATTTAGCTCCTGAGAGTTCCCGTATCCTTTATTAATTGTGCTTTTGTTTTCTTTTGTAAGTTTATATATATTATGGCTGCCTTTTGATTTACATGCTATTAATGCTAGTTGCACTTGTTGTTTGTCTGCTTTTCTTGGTCTCACTAAGCGTTAGTTCATCCCTTTAGGTTTGTTTTCCTTAACAGGTTTGGAAGTGGAAGTTGGAAAGTTTTAAACTAGCGGTTTTGGATGAAACTAGTGAATCTTTTGCATGATATTGGAGATACTGGAAGTGTAAACTTTATTATATTTGAATTTTGGGATTGTAATTGTAAATAGTAGCCCTAGAAGAATTTGGATTGTATATTTGAAGTGTTCCTTTAATCCTAAGTCTATGATTGACTTGTGGATCGCTATTAAGGTTGAATGAGTGCTTCAGTCCTGATGAGAGTTGGGTAGGCATTCCATTGATACGATAGGGTTCGCCCTAGGGAGAGGTGGGGGTGTCACAGTTGGTATCAAAGTGCTAGGTTTGAAATACTTGGAGCAGTGTTAGGAGTTTTTAGTAGTGAGTTTTTGGTTATAGGAAATCTGTGATAAACCTTAAGTTAAATCTTCAAATGGAACCAGTGATTATAAGGACCTATCCTTTCTTTTTGTGGGCTATTTGTAGGATATGGACAATGGCAGCGACGGTGATAGGTTTGAGGGACCTCCCCAAGTGATTCCGTATTGCAGGGTTGGAGGCGGACCCGTCATTTGATACTCACCCGCCAGGCGGGCTAGGATATGCCCTTGCCGAGAGAGGTTCCTACCCTAATCACGTGGTGTTACAGGTAGTCAAGGAGAGGAGACAGTTGACCCATGATGGACGCCTCATTCGGATGGTCGAGGAGGTGAGTAACCGTGTGGATGGCATTATGGTTGAGTGTGTGACCATAGCCGAGTGCATAGAGGAGGCCATGGGTGGCGGAGGACCTAGGGATGCTACCCCTGTTGTTGAGGAGGAGATAAAGTCTATAGAGGAGGACCTCGAGGAGGAGCCTCCTAAGGATGTAGGGTCTACTAGTTCGGTTCACTTATATTAGTGATCTCCTGATCTTTTGACTTTTGCTAAGGACTTAGAAGGGGTGATCCTCGCCTTGAGGCCTTTTGTGTTTTGTTGCATGTACTCCTATATTTTGAAGCATTTGAATGCCTGTGTGCTGTACTTGACAATATTGACCTGTTTTGTGAACTTTTGACCTGTAGCATGACGTCTAGTTTATGTAAAGAATTATGCTTTGATTTCAAGTGTTTTTGCAACTTGCATATGTTTTTAAATTTCTATGCTTATTTTCTCTCTTTTAATTATACATTTAGACTTATGCTAAATTGATTGGCGAGGACGTGGACGAGGGCGTGGGTTTCGGCAACCCCGCACTCTCTAGAGAGATGAGGGATCAACGACTAGTCTGAACCAAAACCCTAGGACTGAGGGGGATGACTAAGTGGCTACGGCCCTTAACTGGATAATTGATGTCCTTGAGCGTCTAGTTAGGGTTTTAATTGATCCCGGGGCAACCCATTCATTCGTAGATCCTAACCTTATGAATGGTATAGATGTAAAGTGTGATTTCTTACCTTTTGATTTGGGAGATAAGACTCCTACTGGGAACCAGTGCCTAATTGTTAATAAGGTTTATAGAAATTGTGAGATTTGGATTGGTGAGAGGAAATTTTTGGCATATTTAATGAGCCTAACAATTAAGGAATGTGATGTGATACTTGGGATGGATTGGTTAGCTCGATAGCATGCTGAATTGGATTGTAAGATAAAATTAGTATAATTGCACATTTCGGGGAGAACAACTTTGAAGTTAGATGTGAGGGGTAGACTAGCGTCGTCTGCTCTAAATTCAAGGATTCGAATTAGGAAATTATTGAGTAGTGGGGCTAAAGGATATTTAGCCTTTTTTATGAATACACATGGGGATAAGATGAACTTAGAAAAAAGTGCCAGTAGTGAAGGAATTTTTCGATGTCTTTCTCGATGAATGAAAGACATTGCCTCCGGAGAGAGAAATGGTGTTTAAGATTGATATAGTTTAGAGGACAACACCTATCTTTAAGATGCCTTAGAGGATGGCTCCAACTGAGTTAAAAGAATTGAAGTTGCAGTTGCAAGATTTATTAGAAAGAGGCTTCATTAGAGAAAGTGATTCACCATGGGGAGTTCCAATACTCTTTGTTAAGTAGAAAGATGGAAGGTTGAGGCTATGCATAGACTATCGAGGCTTGAACGATGTGACCATTAATAACAAATACCCTTTGCCTCACATAGATGAATTATTTCATCAGTTGCAAGGGACCGAGGTATTTTCAAGTTAGGTTTGAGGCAGGATTATTACTAATTGAGGATTCTAGAAGCAGATGTGCCTAAGACCGCTTTCAATTCAAGATATGGGTACTTTGAATTTGTAGTTATGCCTCTCGGGTTAACTAATGCGCCAACAACATTTATGGACTTCATGCATCGGATCTTTAAACTGTATTTGGATCAATTTGTGGTGGTATTCATAGACGACATTAGTGTACTCTAAGTCTTGAGCAGATCATGAACGACACTTGAAGATAGTTTTGCAAACCCTGAGAGAGCACCAACTTTTTGCTAAGTTGAATAAGTGCGAGTTTTTGTTGGAAGAAGTGTTTGATCGAGGCATCTATATTAGCAGTGCCTAGCGGAGGATATGGGTTCTGTGACAGCCCCACCTTCCCCTAAGGCGAACCAAAAGTTTAGCGGACTGCCTGCCCAGCTCTCGCCAAGACTAACGGTGCAGTTTAGAGCGATCTATAGCGTTCCGGAACTTATAACGCGCGTAAACAAGTCAAAATGGCAAAATAACCCAAATTAAAAAAATGAAATCCGGAGTCGGCCATGAATAGTAACCGACCCGTCAGAACCCAATCAAACATCAAAATACATATATAACATAACATGTAGTATTTACAAGCAAAAATGGCATACAAAAGTGATACAAAAGTTACTACATGTATGGTTTGCCAAAATCAAAAGTGAAACGGCCCTAAAGGTACATTTAGGGTTTCGATTCATAAGCTATATAAAAGAGACATTCATTTAGCTCATTCGGCAACCAACTAGCAAGAATCATTCCAAAAGTAGTCATATGCCTGTAAGGAAAACAAAAGGAACGGTGTGAGCTAATTGCCCAGTGAGATACTATCACTTAAGCAACCAAGTTCATGTACTCATACAGCTTTTCATTTCAATTCACCAAAAGTAAACAAAGGCACACATTAATGGTGGTGATAAAAGGATACGGGTGGCTCTCAAGAGCCCTTTTTCCTCGTTTGCATTCTTGATCGCACTTCATTGACTCTCCGTCAATGTTCAAAAGTAACCAACCGTAGACTTCACTTTACTTCCATCCCTTCCACCTAACATTCCCCTACCGGGCCCGAACTCCAAACACTTGCACTGTGGTATTACTCGAATATACCGGAATCGAGAGTCTCTCATACTACAAGATTCCATATAACATTTCCCCAAGGATCATTAATTGGCACGACCAAGCCCTCGCTGGCTCGATTCAATCAACTACCAATGGGGTTGAGCTCAATGGTAACAATTGTAGTCGTTGGATACTTGTCCAATCGATACCAAGTCAAGAACTTTCATTTCATGTAACATTTCATGTAACATTCCAATAACATAATAAACAATAAGTGAGAGTGATAAAGTACGCTCTCATTTCAATCAATTAACATTCATCGCATCAAGTTCAAGTATCAAAACCATATATTAACACACAAGTGAGTAGTACACTCACCAAGCTTGCAAATGGTGTTTCATGCACTTTCGTCAAAAGAACGTCGTGAACCACCGTCACGCCCTAAAACATGCAAACAAGTACAATGAGACTCGATAATGAGTCATAAACCAATGCCAAATACGACCCCAATAAGGTTCCATAAACATATACAAGCATTAGAGGAAACCAGAAAAACCGGAAATGGATTTAGCTTTGCCCTGAAAAAAAAACAGTTTTTTGACCTCATTTTGCGGTAATGGCACCAAAGGCACTACGATTATCGAATGAAGGTACAAGACCCACCGTTTCGAAGCTAAGAAACAGGGCTACAATATTACAGAAGGTCACTCAGCCCAGTTCTGAGTGCAAATAGGTCAAAAATGCAAGATACTACACTAGAACCGCAAAAACAGATTCACAAACCACATTCTGCTGCAAACAGCATAACTCAGTCTACTTAAGTCCAAATCCAGAAATTCCAAAGCCATCCGAAAGCTTAGAAATATGGATACATTTCATCAGAAGACATCAACAACAAATTCCAAAGCAATACCAACCAAAACACCCAATTACAGGCGCAATTCTTACATTCGGGTAAAACCAGGACAGCAAGGGTAATTTCGACTTTTCTCAGGCTATGCTACTCCAATTTACCTGAAATTTTGTAGGCACCTCTAAAATATCATTCCCTACAACTTGCATGTTTTAAGTCAAGGCCAATTCGGCCTCTAACTATGAGCTACAAAACCGGGCAGAATGTTCCCAATAAAACCATAACTTTCTAAAATTTCTTCCAAACGAGAAATTGGTTGCAATTAATCACTTTTTCCACCTCCTAGAGTCATTAAACATCATTTCCAATCATCATAGATAGCCACACAATCATGTTCATATTAAAACAGAAAAATCACCAATAAATATAAAACTTCACTAATACAACCACAAATCAAGATGTAATCCATAATATTGCATCTTCTACCACCACTAACCATGAATTAAGCATTATTAAAGGAAGGAAAGTGGTTCTTCACAACTCACCTTAGAAACAAGAGAGAGAGACAGCAATTGGTCCTCTTAGCTTTCAAATAACTCCACACAACACCTCACTAACACTCACTTAAGGTTTTCTATGGAACAAAAGTAAGATTAAGTGGTTGTTTTGTTGATTTGGAGCAAGATGGAGTCAAGAACTTGGAGAGTTTCTTCCTTTCTTTTTGAGAGAGAGGGCCGGCCAAGATGAAGAGAAGAATGGTGAATTTTTTTGTGATTTTTGTGATTTATTTGGTCAATTGGACAAAAGGTGAATAGTGGTCTTATGTAAGAAGCAATCCTATGGTGACACTTGTCACCTCATTTAATGAGTTGCCTAACTTTTGTCTCTCTTATACCAATCCACTTAGCATCCTCTACTTATCTCTTAACACCCGGTAAATAAATTCCAGTATCCAAAACTTAACCTAATTGGCCGAACTTTTCGCACTAGTGGGTCCCACATCCGGTATATGCTCTTAATTTCTCAAAACCTATTTGATACTAGAAAAATCATCCAAAAACTACATCTGCTCATTAAAAATATCTAGAAATTTTCCTAATCATGAAAATGCAGAAAACAAGCCATGAAAGATAATAAAACCTAGAAAATGGGAAAAATTACGGGTTCTCACAGGTTCTATTCTTATATACGAATTTTGACAGAATTAGGATGAATGTCTTGATAGAGGATGGTACTAGGCACTAGTGAGACTAAGGAGTTATAATTTCTTCTTGAACGAGTTTATAAGTGAGTGTATAATGGAAAGTGAGTTAGAGTTCGAAACTTCTACTTTAAGAAGTATTATTCCATATCTTGTTATATATATAAGCGACTGTGACTGCCCCACCTTCCCCTAAGGTGGACCAGAGGGGTCGAGGTGAACCAAAGGGTTCGGCGGACCGCCTGCCCAACTCTCACCGGGACTCAGTCGTTCACTTCAGTCCTCAATCAAAACCAGAATAAACCCATAAAAATAACATAACAATGATCCAAAACTTAAAGCAAAAATTATATACATTGCTATCTCATAAGGGAGTACAACCATCAAATATATAAATGTTCTCAATCTTCATACATCTAGCCCGTGCCACGCACTAGGGCGAGAACCATTACAAAAATCAAAGAGCTAGACCAAGCTAGTCTATACCGAGCTCTCGTCCTTGCACGCCTTCCCCTGCTAAGGAAAACAAAATTAAAGGGGTGAGCTAAAAGCTCAGTGAGGTTCCAAACACATAGGCAAACAATAAGTCCAATGCATTCACTACATATAACCAATAATGCAAGATACATTTACGATATAAAATGATAAACACAATCAATAAAAGGATACGTGCTCACAGAGAGCCATTCATTCGTTCACTCATTCATTTATTCTCCTTTCATTCCCTTATTCCTCCAATCATTTGAAAATACATTTGATAAGTAAAACCCCCCATTTGCATTGACATTCGTTCGTTCATTTCATTCACTCCCTTCCCGGACATTGGCCAGGCTCCACCAGACATCAAGGTAATACTCGAGTATACCAAACAGTAACCTAGGGTCACTAAATTGCCGACTGAGTTCACTTCTGACTCAAGTCGATCAGTAACGAAGGGCAGGGCCCAGTTCAGCCAAAAGGCTTACATTCATGCACAAGTAACATTTCAATCATTAAATCTTTGAAAATTTCACATTCATTTAGGTCGAGTGCGATAAAGTACACACTCGCCTAGAAAACTCGTTTGGAAATCATTAAGAGCACTTAACACATTATCGAACAATAACAACAAGTCTTGAAGTCAGGAAAAATATAACAAACAGGGAATACTCACCTATTTATGCAAAATAATGTCTAAATATCCCTCCGGATATTACCCTCAGTCACCGACAAAACCTAAGATTAAACAAGAGAAAATATTACGATTCATCTAGCAAAACAGTTAAGTATAAACGAAGAAACCCGACTAATTACGAGTAACGTATAAGGATGCCTTTAGAGTGAAAAGAGCCATTTGGATCGGAAGATGGAAATAACTAAGGGTTTTATAAACCAAACATAAATGAAACTAAAAGGGTTATAAAATTTCCGGTGGAAAACACTTGGACCAAAGACCAAGCGGAATCCAACAAGATAGGCTAAGAAATATCATTTTCGGAATCGTTTATGTGGCTCAAAATCAATATATATTCAAGTAGATATTATATAACAAAGGTCTTGATGAAACTCATGTGAAAAGGAGGACACTTAAAACCTTACTTGAAAGTAGTTCACGTGTGGCCGGGAAAACCCTAACTCATACCTTTATATTTTTGTACGGAGTAAGTAAACATTTGAAGTTTCAAACAGAAGAAGTATCATGTTTTAAAATGGTAAAATGATCATGATATTCACCAAGTGGAAATATAGGAGTTCAAATAGGAAGTAGCTTTTCGAACACCCTTTAAGGGCACCAATATGGTTTTCCATGAAATACGCCCAACTTGACACAAAACACATTTCCAAAAATCATTTTAACTCATTCACATTACAAGAAAATAAACGGATGGCATTTCCCCTTTAAATTCTACATTTTCCCCCTACAATCCAAAAACCTATTCTCATAGCAATTTAACCACAATCATACATACAACTCATAAACAATAAAACACATCCAATTAGGCCACAAAACCCTTCAATCAAAGCTAATTAGAAACTCCAAAGCCAACTATAAGAAACCCCCCCCCAAAAATTAAAACCCTAGAATCAGAATTTATCCCTACAAGCGTAAATTTTTCGCAAATGACTGCAATTAACGCATAAAAGTTCCATTTAACACCATTTCAATCCATCAATCCAAGACCAATCCATGACTTTCATATAAAATCCAAAAATTGCCAATAAATCAGAAAATGGTCCAACTTGACCTAAAACCATGAAATCATCCACAATATAGCATCTTTAACCTTCACAATCCACCAATATACCATTATTAAAACAAAACAAGAACTTCCTTAGCAACTCACCTTACAACTCAAGAAAGGTGGGAACTTAGAGCTTCACTCCCAAAAACAACTCCACTATCACCTTTAACTCACCTTAGCTAGCACTTGCACGGATTAGTTTGAAAATCCAATGGTGAAATCCCAAGTTATGAGTGAAAATTGAAACTAGAAAGTGAAGAGTTTTTTCTTTCTTCTCTCAAGAGCCATGGCTGAACAAGGTAGCAAATGAAGATATTTTGGCCCCCAAAACAGTTTAAAAAGAGAAGGAAACAGGCGGTCAAAGTTGGTGGCCGCCTGTGCCACGTCACAATCCGGCCGGATTCTTGGCCGGATTTAGGGCAGTAGCAAAATCAATTTTTTTTTTCAAAACACCTCAACAATCCAGCCAGAAATCCGGCCAAGAACTAGCCGGATTTGCGGCCGGATTTGGCCCTACAGCTTTTTCACAAAAATTTTCCTCTTTTCCGAGTTTCATTGCCGCGCTCAACTGCACTTCCAACACATGCACATATATACATATCTCACACACAAATACAAGTAATAACAAAACCTTCCTTTGTTTAAAACAATTGGTTAACAAATTTTCACTTAAAAGGGGAAGTGAGAATAAACCAAAAGGCTAAGAAAATGTGAAAGGTTTAGGGTTCTCACACTCTCCCCCCCTTAAAAAATTTCGTCCTCGAAATTTTTACCTTCATTTGCCTCAAACGAGTCCGGAACTGTTTGGTTGTGTAACGCATATGCTTTTGCCGGTACACTTGTTCATTTCCCTTTTTCGTTCGCTTGTTTCGATTTGGCTCCATTCAGTTGCGGAGTACTACCTTCACGTGACTGTCTCCTCGGACAGTTGCTAACTTGATGATCCCCACTTCCGCAAATCAAACACTTCCGCCCTTTCCGCCAACAATCATTCTCGGTGTGATTATCTTTTCCACAGTAGCCACAAGTCAAGTGAGAAGCCATCTTTTGGCTTTCTTGAGAAATCTCTTCAGGTTCGATTTGGCTTCCTTTTGTAGACCTTTCATCTACCGCCCCTAATGTCCATAGTGGGTGGAATAACTGGTTCACTTTCTACGCTTTAGAAGGTGCCTTCATTTCACTAAACTCTTCCAATCCACTGCCCGATGCACCCCTTTTCCGAGTTTGGGAGGCTTTTACCTGTGCCTTTGCCTCCTCAATTCTTTGAGCTTTTTCAAGAGCCTCCGTAAAGGTATTCACTTGCTCTACCGCTAACACCTCCTGGATGTCCAAGTTCAATCCCTGTATGAACCGTCTTACTCGTCACCGTTCGGTGGCTACCAGTTCCAAAGAAAACTTGGATAATCTTGTAAATTTTGTTTCATATTCGGCCACACTTAGCGTTCCCTGGCGTAGCCCAATAAACTCCTCTTCTCTCTTCTCTTGGACTAAAGATGGGAGGTACTTCTCGTTAAACTCTCTTATAAAGTTCGCCAATGTCCATATGGTTTGTTCTCTTTCCCACTTTGCTCTAATTACATTCCACCATGCTCGGGCTGGTCCTTCAAATTGAAACATTGCAAAGTTCACTTGTCTTTGCTCGGTGTAGTTCAACGCTGTGAAAATATTAACCATGGCCTCTAACCATTGTTCGGCCATATCTAGATCAGGCCCTCCAAGGAATTTCGGAAGATTAAACATCTAAAACCTCTCTAGAGCCCGATCTTCTCCTATTTCAGGGTTCTAGGATTGATTCGCAGGTATTTGCCCTTATTGGTCCACCAACCTCGCTAAAATGTTTGTCATTTGTTGAATTGCCGTCGCCATTTGGTCCCCGGCTTCAACCCTCGATCCTTGCTCTTGTGCAGCTGTCATTTCCCTTTCTTCTCTTGGCTCTTGGGCCCGCTTACCCCCACGGCTACGACCACGTCCATGACTACGTCTCCCGTCGATATATATATATATATATATTTTCCTCTCTCTTTCATTTCTTTTCCAAAAGGTGATTTAATAAAAAAACAGAGTAAAGTGATTAAAATAACAAACCGAACATACCAAATACACAAATAAACATATACGCACATAGCACGCCATATCAAGGAGACAGATAATCAAATACACAAATACATATCAAGTTGGACAGATAACCATGTACACAAATACACATATTATCGCCATGTAGTAACAATATACGGGCGAATCAAGAGGAAAAGGTGAAGTCGTCCCAGTCTCAGTTAAGATAATCCCATCCTGTCTCTTACGTCACTTTCTATCCAAACTAGACATCTGTTGACCTCTTGTACTCATTCCAGCCGAACAAGGCCTGTTCATGTTCCCAAAATACAAATCTCACATACTTAGCATCGCCTCAACCCTAGAGTACTCGGGCACGAGAATCCAAAATAAGACAATTCACATCTCGAGCTGGCCAGTCCCAAGAGTAAACTATTTCAATCGAAATTCCTCCCTGACGTACCTATCTATGGTCCTCAGATACCATAAGAAAATTTAAAGCCTATAGCATTCACAATTCATAGCTTATGCTCGAACAAGCACTTAGTCTTTCATACTTATTCACCACTTAGTCCAGGCTCACTCCGCACAGAGACCATGCGAAGCAGGCTCTGATACCAACTGTGACAGCCCCACCTTCCCCTAAGGCGGACCAGAGGGGTCAGGGCGAACCAAAGGGTTCGGCGGACCGCCTGCCCAACTCTCGCCGGAACTCAGTCGTTCACTTCAGTCCTCAATCAAAACCAGAATAAACCCACAAAAATAACATAACAACGATCCAAAACTTAAAGCAAAAATTATATACATTGCTATCTCATAAGGGAGTACAACCATCAAATATATAAAGGTTCTCAATCTTCATACATCTAGCCCGTGCCACGCACTAGGGCGAGAACCATTACAAAAATCAAAAAGTTAGACCAAGCTAGTCTATACCGAGCTCTCGTCCTTGCACGCCTTCCCCTATTAAGGAAAACAAAACTAAAGGGATGAGCTAAAAGCTCAGGTTCTGAACACATAGGCAAACAATAAGTCCAATGCATTCAGTACATATAACCGATAATGCAAGATATATTTACGATATAAAATGATAAACACAATCAATAAAAGGATACGTGCTCACAGAGAGCCATTCATTCATTCATTCATTTGTTCTCCTTTCATTCCCTTATTCCTCCAATCATTTGAAAATAGATTTTGATAAGTAAAACCCCTCATTTGCATTGACATTCGTTCGTTCATTTCATTCACCCCCTTCCCGGACATTGGCCAGGCTCCACCAGACTTCAAGGTAATACTCGAGTATACCAAACAGTAACCAAGGGTCACTAAATCGCCCGACCGAGTTCCCTTCGGGCTTGAGTCAATCAGTAACGAAGGGCAGGGCCCAGTTTAGCCAAAAGGCTTACATTCATGCACAAGTAACGTTTCAATCATTAATCATTGAAAATTTCATATTCATTTAGGTCGAGTGCGATAAAGTACACACTCGCCTAGAAAACTCGTTTGGAAATCATTTGGAGCACTTAACACATTATCGAACAATAACAACAAGTCATGAAATCAGGAAAAATATAACAAACAGGGAACACTCACCTATTTATGTAAATGTCCAAATATCCCTCCAGATATTACCCTCAGTCACCGACGAAACCTAAGATTAAACGAGAGGAAATATAACAATTCATCTAGCAAAACAATTAAGTGTAAACGAAGAAACCCGACTAATTACGAGTAACGTATAAGGATGCCTTTAAAGTGAATAGAGCCATTTGGATCAGAAGATGGAAATAACTAAAGGTTTTATAAACCAAACATAAATGAAACTAAAAGGGTTATAAAATTTCCGGCGGAAAACACTTGGACCGAAGACCAAGCGGAATCCAACAAGATAGGCTAAGAAATATCATTTTCGGAATCGTTTATGTGGCTCAAAATCAATATATATTCAAGTAGATATTATATGACAAAGGTCTTGATGAAACTCATGTGAAAAGGAGGATACTTAAAACCTTACTTGAAAGTAGTTCACGTGTGGCCGGGAAAACCCTAACTCATACCTTTATATTTTGGTACGGAGTAAGTAAACATTTAAAGTTTCAAACGGAAGAAGTATCATGTTTTAAAATGGTAAAATGATCATGATATTCACCAAGTGGAAATATAGGAGTTCAAATAGGAAGTAGCTTTTCGAACACCCTTTAAGGGCACCAATATGGTTTTCCATGAAATACGCCCAACTTGACACAAAACACATTTCCAAAAATGATTTTAACTCATTCACATTACAAGAAAATAAACAGACGGCATTTCCCCTTTAAATTCTACATTTTTCCCCTACAATCCAAAAACCCATTCTCATAGCAATTTAACCACAATCATACATACAACTCATTAACAATAAAACACATCCAATTAGGCCACAAAACCCTTCAATCAATGCTAATTAGAAACTCCAAAGCCAACTATAAGAAAACCCCCAAATTAAAACCCTAGAATCGGAATTTATCCCTACAAGCGTAAATTTTTCGCAAATGATCGTAATTAACGCATAAAAATTCCATTTAACACCATTTCAATCCATCAATCCAAGACCAATCCATGACTTTCATATTGTAGACACCAAATTTTTTATTTTCAACTCTGTTTATTTAATGGATTTAAGTTTAGCTTTATGTGTTCAAGTTTAGGTTTTTAGTTTATTTATTTATTTTTTTTTTTTTTTTGGGTCTCTTATTTTATTTTATTTTAGGTTAAAAGTATTTTTTTTATATATTATTAACTAAATGAAAAGGAAAAAAAAAGCTGTTTCATGCAAGATGGCCATCGGATGGCCAAGGAAGAGGCATTGAGCTGGGGTGGTTTGTGACCATCCAGATGAGGGTTAAGTGAGATTCATGATGATATAAAAGGGAAAGAAAGGAACAGCGTGAGGGGAGTTTTGGGAGAGGAGAGTAACGGCAGGGGGTTTTTTGGGAGTGAGCTAAGAGAGGGGTGGACGGCTGAAAGAAAAGGCTAGGTTTTGAGAGAGAGTTTGGAGAGGTTTTGGACGGCTGAAAAAAAAACCAGAGGGCTTTTTGAGGGCGTGACGGAGATAGAGTGAAAAGAGAGGGTGACGGCTGCAAATCTGGGGAGGAAAAGAGAAGCTAGGGAACGACGGCTGGCTGAATAGAAAAAGAGAGGAAAGAGAAAAGGGTTTGAGGTAGAGAGAACAACCGAGCCGAGAGGAATGTGTAACGATTGAAAAAGAATGAGGGTGGAGAGGAAAGAGTGAATCAACGGAGAAGAAAGAAAACTGGACAAAGGAAAAAGGTCTGAGTAGAATCTGAAGGACGGCTAAGAAAAGGGTGACAGCTGAACAAACCAGAGGAGAGGAAGAGCTTCAGGTGAAGGAAAACGAGAGAGGAATCTGGTGTCATCTAGGACTGTTGTTGCTTACCGGATTCAACCACCATTGTTGCTGCCGAATCTTCACCAGAAATAGCACTATATGTTTCTCCTTTTACTTTTTCTTATAGATAGCTTCCAAATCATGGATTTTGTTCGGTGTTTTGACGGCTGATGTTGATGATTCTCTTATGAGCATGGTTTTGTGTCGTATGCTAAGACCTTTGGACTAAAAGTTTGGCTGCAACCAGATTGAACCTTTCGGCCCATTGCAATCATTTGTAGTTTTCTTTCCCTTCGGTTGCTAAGATAATAGTTTGTATGATATTTTGTTTGATATTTGATTGAAAGGTTATAGTTTTCTCCAATTTGGTGAACGAAAGGCTATATCTTGGGTCTTTATTTGCATAACTTGAGCCTGTTAAGATCCTTAGAGTCGTATTGAGGGGTTTCGCCGTAACGAACTTGAATTTCTCGGCTTGTTGCAGCAGTGTGGAATTTCTTTTGGGTTGTTGAAGTTGAAGTGTTTTGATGTTCTTGCTGTTGCTTATCGTTTGAATGTGATTCTATGAATATGTTTGCTGTCAAAGCTGTTGTTTTCATGTATGAAGCTAAAAAGGATGAATGGCTGCAATACGGTGAATCCATTGTAGAAGTAGACTGTTTGCATTAAAAGGGAAAAAACTTCAGTTGCTTTAAATGAAGTCTCAGCTGAGTTTATGTTCATGTCCAGATGATCAATTGCTGTCTTTTCTCTATTTTGGGTCAGTTACTGAATCAGTTAATGTGTTAAGGTTTGAATTGCTTCACAGGAATACGTTTCGGTCGAGTAAAAGTGGCATGAACATATGTCGCGGTTGACTTTCCTTGCTGCATTTTGTTGTTCTCGATCCTTTGATTTTCTTGACAGGCTATCATTTGACCTTAAGGGAATCGGTGAGATGACAAATTTGGGAGATATGCATAAGGAAATAGACATCCTTCGAATGGAGGTAGAATTTCAAAAGAAATTGGCTGACTACTGGGAAGGACGATGGAAACAGGAATATGCAGAGAAAATTGAGCTGCTACACAAGAATATGAAATTAAAAAAGAAATACAAAGAGATCTCAGAAGAGGTGCAAAATAAGTTTGAATTGGGGCAGTCACCTAGTCAAGTAACATCTCAAGACCTTCCTAGTAATCAAGTTGAAAGGGGTGACGGAAGTTCCCATGATACTAAAAGGAAATGTAAAGCAATTAGTGAAGATGAACTCGCAAGGAAGGATAAAGGGAAGGGGAAAAGAAAGAATGGACCCTTCAAGAAGAGATGCGTAGCTGCTAAGTGTGAAACCTATAATAAAATTCATACGGGATTATGTTATTCAAAAACGGGTGCATGTTTCAAATGCGGCCAACTTGGACATCAAGTGAGGAACTGCCCAAGATAAATGAATTTCGTGAGGGTGAAGTTAGCAACTAATGATGTTTTACTTGAAATAGCTGTATTTATTAGACTATGTGTAGTGAAGGATTTATATATAAGTTGTATCTCCTTTAGAAACAATGAACTTGGTGCCTAATGTTTTGATTGGTGATATTAAACATTTGTGATTGTTTGGAGTTAAATTCCTATCCGTGATTCAATTTCTGCACCTTGTTCTTGGATTTGGATAAGAATTCTTTATTTGTGGTAATAATGAAAGAAGGCAGTTCAATTAGAGAAGATAGTATGTGGCCATTGTACTGTGTTTGTTTTCAAGATCCAGCAGAAGTAGTAACCAAGTTTCGTTGTTATCGTTTTCACCTTTCATCAGGTCTTTAAGCTTATGTTACCTGCACATTTTGACATCTTTGTTAAACTTCCTGAGTATATTAACTTAACCTTTACGCGGTAAGATTTTCCTCCAGATAAGTTGTGGTAGTACTATGAGTAAGAAAAGGCCATTTGAGAATTGAAGGAAAATCCTGTAGCATCAAGTTTATGCGAGCAAGGTACGAATTTTGAGGACGAAATTCTTTTAAGGGGGGAAGGATGTGAGGACCCAAAATTTACTTAATTATTATTTATTTTATTTTATTTTACTGGCTTATTTATTTAATTATTTATTTATTAGCTCCAATTAATTTATTTCATTCATGTTAATTGCATTTGCATGGTATATTGCCTCAATCTATACTTTAGCACAATTGTCTTTAAAGTAATTTTCTACTGCTTGATTAGTGAGAATTAGTGAAAACACGTTTTTTGAGGCAATATTTGGTCCGAGAATGCAGTGGTTTTGGAGAATTAAGAGTGATCAATAGTAGACTAAGAAAAGTTAATTGAGGGATTAGAGGCGAGTGAGTTGAATTAAGTTCAATTAGGAGCACTAATGGGCCACTATTCATTTGCTGACCTTTTGCACCAAAAGTAACTTTATGTCACTTCTTCCTTTTCATCCAATCACCTCACCCAAAAGTTCACCAAACCCGTTCTTTCTCCTTCCTCTTGGCCGGCCACTTTCTCTACCCTTTAGCCAAAAATTTCAGCTAGCCTCTGTGAGAACCCTGAAAAATATATATATATAAATATCATTTTGTATTTCATTTGCATTTCTTTTATTCCTTAATAATTTCTAGCATTACTTTTACTTGTTCGCAATTAAGTACGTAAAACTAGGTTTATGTGAAAAATAATATAATTTTCCTAAGTTATGAAATTTCTTGGTTTTGCTAGACTAAATTAATATCTTTGGAGTTAGATTAAATTTTCGCCTTAACATAAAATGTTAGAATACTTAAATTCCTTTATGCAAAATTAATGATACTTGAGCCGATTAATCTTATTACTTTAAAATAAATTACTCGAAACTCAATGATTAATTCCAATTAGTTGCTAGCATTATAGGATAAAAAGGAAAATTTTCACGGTAAGACGAAATCAATGAATTTTAGATAAATATTATACAAGTATGCGAAACTTACTCAAGGCATGAAATTTCGATAATTATAGTCTTATCCTTCTTTGTTTTCACAATAAGTGCGTAAAAATAATTTTTATGTGCAAACTGACACACTTGTATTAAATTATTATTTCACTTGACTTTATTATACTAAATCGATAAATTTCGAGGTAGACAAACTCTATTTCTTGAGAATAAATAATTGGAAATTCTGATAACTAATTTAATCGCTAAATAATGTTAGGAATTACTAGGAACCTTAATATTAAATTGTAATCGATAAATTTTCGATAAAAATGGTTTAGATATTGTGACGCCCCGAAAAGTATGAGTGTGAGAACTCGTAAAAACCCTAATCTTTTCCGAGGGTTTTATTTCCTTTAATAACATGTTTTCTGCATTTCCTGGCTTAGGAAATTTTCCTGAGGAATTTTATGAGTAATTATAGTTTTTAGATAATTTTTCTAGCCTTGGTGAGTTTTTAGAAAATTAAGGATAAATAATGGACGTGGGACCCACTAGTGCGAAAAGTTCGGAAAAATTCGGCCAATTAGGTTAAGTTTCGGATACTGTGTAAAATTTATCGGGTGTTAAGAGATAAGTAGAGTGTGTGAAATGATTGATGTGAGAGAGAAAAGAAAGGATAGGAATGCATTAATGGAGTGCCAAATGTCACTTGTTGGTTGGTTGGACTTGTAGACAACTATTCATACTTTTGACTATTTTTGACTAAGTGGTTAATATCTCCAAAATTCACTAAAATTCCCTCATTTTTTCTTCACCATGGCCGGCCCTCTCAAGCTCAAGAAGGAAGAAACTTCATCAATTTTCAAGCTTCCATTTGGTTCAATCTTCCAAAAACAAATGCCTAAACTAGATTCCACTCCATAAAATTCCTCCCTTGGGTGCTAGTAAGTAGTTTAGTGAAATTTGTTTGAAGAGCTAAGGTGTCCAACATCTCTACCTCTCTTGGTTACTAGGTGAGTGGTGTGTGAATGCCCTCTTACACCTAATGATGCTTAAGTTATGCTTAGTAGTGGCTAAAGTGAAGATATTTGTGATTTATTTCTTGATTTGAAGTGATTTGGTGAAGTTTTTATATTTTTGAGGAATTTTCTGGTTTAATATGAATGTGATGTTGTGGTCATCTATGATGGTTGATAATGAGGGGGAAAGACTCTAGTAGGTGTGAATTAGTGATAATTGCAACCAATTTTGGGTTTGGATTGAATTGTGGAAAGTTAGGGTTTTATAACCCCTAATTCTGTCCGGTTTTGGATCATAGGGTTAGAGGCTGAATTGGACTTTACTTAAAACATGAAAGTTGTAGGTATTGATGAGTTTGAAGTGCCTGCAAAATTTCAGGTTATTTGGATTAGTGTAGAGTGAGATATGTCGATTTTACTGTTGCTGTTCTGGGTTGATCAGAATGCGAAAACTGCACTTGTAATTGGCCATTTGGACTGGAATTGCTTTGGATTTGGATGTTGGTGTCTTCTGATGAAATGTAGCTGAATGTCTTAGCTATCATATACCCTTGGAATCAATGCATTTGGACTTGTATAGACTGAGTTGGACAAATTACAGCATTGAGTGATTTGCAAACCTGCAATTACGGTTCAGGTTGTGGTATTCTACGTTTTTGACCTAGTTGTGCTAGGATTTGGACTGAGTGGCCTTCTACATTGTTGTAGCCCTATCTCTTATCTTCGAAATGGTGGGTCTTTCACCTTCATCCGACAATCGTAGCGCCTTTGGTACCATTACCGCAAAATGACGTCAAAACTATTTTTTCTGGTTTTGAGCTTAACTTTCATTTTCGGACTTTTCCCTAGCTTGACTTGCACTAGTACTACTTGGAGCTTGCTGAATGGCTATTGGATGAACTTGTTGTTGTGTGTGTACCTTTGGGACTGGCTGAGGAAATAATGAAGCCATGATGGCTGGAAAAGTTAGCAAATTCAGGGGAAGTGCTGTCCGAACTTTTAAAGGACTTGTTTGCATTGAGTTTGTGATCTAAGACTTGGATTTGAGCAAGGCAATGATACATGATGGATGGTTTCTGAGCCGTGGAGGTGAGTGACCTCAAACTACTTCTAAAGTGATTTATGAACCGTTTCTTACATTATTTACTTTTGAACTGCTTCCAAAGTTACTTTTGAAATGTTTTCTTGCACATCATGTGTGCTGGCATTTGAGTGTGCCTTGTTTGCTATATTTCTTGATTTCATGACTTGTATTTTGGTTGATAACGTGTTAAGCGCTTATAATGATTTCCAAAACGAGTTTTCGAGGCGAGTGTGTACTTTATCGCACTCGACCTCGATAAATGTGAAATTTTCGATTGAAATGTTACTTGCGCATGAATGTAAGCCTTTTGGGCTGAACTGGCCATTGCCCCTTGTTACCGGTCGTCTTGAGCCAGAAGCGGACTCGGTCAGGCGATTAGGAACTTGGGTGAACGTTTGGTATACTCGAGTATTACCTATGTAGGTTGGTGGAGCCTGGCCAAAAGCCAGGGACGGGGTGAATGAAATGAAATGAATGACCAAATGAGCGAGGAAATGTCAGGAGAATGAATGTATCCTTTCATGAATGTTACTATCGCTTTCCATTGTAAATGTTTCTTGAATTATTGATAATCCATATTTACTGTTTTGCAAATGATGTAGTTGTTTCCGGATTTATCATTTAATTTATGACATCATTGCTATATGACATCATTGAAATGAACTATTGTGAAACCGATTTGATTAATGATTTTCTGGTTACTCGCTGAGCTTCTAGCTCACCCCAAAAATATTTTATTCCCCTCCACAGGGCTCGTGGCGAAGGAAGGACTTGTAGTGCTTGTTCATGTGACTGGATGGCTTAGATCGTGTACAGTTTAAGTTTGGATCTATTTTATGTACGAGTTGGTCTTGTATAAATATTTGAAATTGATATGGATGTAAGTATACGTTCCAGGATTGGAATCAGTTTCCGCTGCATTTGTAATATTGTAATATTTGAGGTTTATTCTTGTAATTCATTTGAGGACTGTAGTGAACGACTGAGTCCCGGCGAGAGCTGGGCAGGCGACCCGCCGAACCCTCTGGTACGCCCTAGGGGGAGGTGGGGCTGTCACAGATATACTAGTGTATAATTAGGCGTTCAAATCACACTTGGGGATAATTTTTAGAATTAAGTTAGAATTGAGAAATTAAGTTGAGGTTAGGGAGCAAAGTGAAAAGACTAAAATGCCCTTACATTTCCATGCTAACCAAACAATCCTCTGACCGCAAATTCCAATCACCGCAACTATCGGCCAATCACATTTTATCCAATTCGATACGCAACCGATTCGCACACACGCAACCTCTGCTCCTAATACCGTGGCACCTTATACCATTCGCTCTATTTCACATCTCAAACCACAAATTCACTTCCTCTGCACAAACTCACCGAAAACCATTTCCTTTCCTTCTTAATACTGAGATACCGCCTCTTCACTATCTCATTTCCTCGGCACAATTTCACCGCAGCCATCACACTCCCTCTCCACAATCATCACCTCATCTCTTCCACTGCCTTAGACCGAGAGTATACGAGAGAGAGAGTTACCAGGTGAGCTGCATCCGAGAGCAAGGGAGGAGGGAACGTGAGCTGCAGAAATTTTCTGGTTCTGCCGTAAGCTGGAGTGAAACCAGGGAGAAATTTTCAGTGAAGCTTCACTATTCTGAACCTCCATCTTCACCAACTCCAACCAACCGAACTCAAATCCACCAGCTGCAACCAATTCTCAACCGCAAATTAGGAACCAGGACAACCGACCTGCACTTGAAGCCGAGAGCAAGGAAAGAAAATTTTGGAATTTTCGTGTGTGAGCCTAGCTTATATCTGAGGTAATTTCTGGACTTATTAGGTTGATTACTAGTATAGGAAGCTATATCAGAGCTTGCATGTATGGATTGCTCAGTCGGTTGTTGAAATCGAGCCTTTAAAAAATTTTTGTTTTGATGAAATGTTGCTGCCGAGAAACTGAAGTGATAATGCAGCTCCATTTTTGTTTTTCCGTGGCAATCTGAACACCTAAGTGTCATTAGCTGAGTGAAAACTTGAAGATTAAGACCATGCATGTTGATTTGTGCATTCGGATGATGTTGTTAAGGCATACAAAAATTCTGTTTTGGCTAGAGGTTTCTGCCGAGGAGCTGGCTTGGAATTGTAGCTTCATTTCTAATTTCCTGCGATAATCTGAGCTCGATTAAGTGTTTAACCAATTAATAACAAGAAGTTTAAGTCATCTAAGATCTTGCATGTGGAGGTTAGTGTGACGGCCCCACCTCTCCCTAGGGCGTACCCCAGGGTTCGGCGGGTCGCCTGCCCAGCTCTCGCCGGGACTCACTCACTCACTACAGTCCTCAAACAAATTATAATGTAAATCTCAAATATACATCAGATGTTCCACAAATTCACAAATCATAAGCGAAGCGTCCACGCTTCCGCTACGCCACTCTGATCCTTGATACCAGCTATAATACAGGAGGAATTCCAAATCTAAACTGTACAAAATATAGGCCATCTAGTCACGTGAATAAGTACTACAAGCACTTCCTTCGCCTCGAGCCCTGTGGAGGGGAATAAAAATAGTTTTGGGGTCACTCACCTCCACGGCTCAGAAACCATCCATCATATATCATTACCTTGCCCGAGTCCAAGCTCTAAATCACAAACTCAAAGCAATCATACATTCTCAAAGTTCGGACAACATTTCCCCATAATTGCTTCATTTCCAACCTACAATATATTACCGATCACACATACGGTTAATAAGCAATAAAATATATCCAATTAGGCCACAATATCCCTCAATCAAAGGTAATTAGAAGCTTAAAAGCCACCATTAGAAAAACCCCCAATTAAACCCTAGAAACCGGAATTCATTCCCTCAAGCGTAAATTTGGGCAGCATGCCCTTTGTGTTTACCTAATTTCCAGCCATTTAGGCTTCATTATTTTTCCTCAGCCAATCCCAAAGTCATATATATCATAAATGCAAGTCAATAGCCGTTCCATAGGCTCATAACAATACAAGGACAAAATTTAAGCTAACAACAAGTGTGGAAACGAAGTTTACAAAAGACAGTTTTGATGGGTTTTTGCGGAATGGGTACATCTGAGGCTACACTTATCGGATTGAGGTGAAACTTATACCGTTTCGAAGCTAAGAGACAAGGCTAAAATGTTCATGAAGATCACTTAGTCCAGTTTCCAATGAAACCTAGTCAAATCCTCAATTTACAGAACCAAAATCTCACTCGTCGGCTGTCTAACCGCATTGTACTGTAATGGTCATATCTCAGGTTACAAAGGTCCGATTCAGGTGTTCTTAGAGGCGTTTGAAAGCTAAGTAAGAATACTACAACTTTCATGTTTTGGTAAAAAACTAAATCAGTACGGATCCTAGTGGAAAAATGTGATAAACTGGATAAACTGATCAAATGGACTGCTGGGGAAAAACTTAAAACAGTAAGGGTATTTTGGACTTTTCACTACCTACGTTGCTCCGATTGAGCTGAAATTTTGTAGGTACCTATAAAATACCATTATCTACAACTTTCATGCTTTGACCTAGGGCCAAATCAGCCTCTAACATAGGGCTACAAAACCGGACAGAATAGAGTTGAAAATTTCCAGAAACCTGGAATTTTTGGGATTCAATGAAACTTTCTTCATTTCTTGCTTCAATCATCACTACAACGACTTATATAAGCTTAGATACAACATATATCATCCATATAGCAAGTATAGGCAGCAAATACCTCAACAAATGAAGCTTGCAAGAGTAATACTTCACCTCCTCTTGGAATTCTTGGTTCCCCTAGCTTCTCAAGCTCACAACTCACACTTTAATCGGTTTAGAATTTTAATTCCTCACTTGGACGGCTCAACTCAAGAAGAAGGAAGTTGGTTTATTGCTCTCTTTCTCTCCTCTCTTGTCTCAGCCAAGTAGCAGAAAAATGAAGAAGAAAGGTTGCCCAAGGTGATAAGAAGGTAAGACAAGTTGTCTTGGTCAAGGGCCCTTAGGTGGCCGACAAGTGTCCTCACCACCCTCCACTCATTTTTTTGTTTCTTTTCCTTGTTATTTTGGTCCATAATTTCGGTCAAAGCTAGCTGGAATTGAGGGGATATTTTGTTCAAATATTAATGAGCTCATGTGGTAAGAAAGTGGTGGTCAAGTGGTGCGGTCAATCGGTAGTGATCGATACCCGTCGGTTTGCACCATTTTTTGTGACGACCCTACTTCTCCCAAGGGCGAACCCAAGGGTATCGGCGGGCCGCCTGCCTAGCTCGCGCCAGGACTCAAAACTTAAAGTTCGAAAGAGCACTAAATACAATATATACAACCCCAAAAGAGTTATAATTACATTCTCCAAAAGTATCGAGTCAAACCACCAAAACAAAAACAAACATCCTAACTGCTCAACTATTACAAGCCAATCTAACTATACTAGTATACGAGCCAAAAGTCCCCGCGTCGGCCCCTGCTAAGGAAAACAAAAGGAATGGGGTAAGCTATATGCTTAGTAAGTAAACAGGGGCGAAAGCATAAATTTCACGTAACAGTTACACAATAAGAGTAAAGCAAAAGCAGAAAAGTAACATCACATAATAAGGATACAGGTGGCTCCAAAGCCAACTCATGTGCCATGCGTGATCTCCTGCCGACACTCCGTCGACTGCAAATAATAGTCCGTAGAACTTCACTTGTACACCCACCGACACCTTATCACCCTCACTGGCCAGTCACCTCACAAACTTGCCCGGGCGAACGAAATCACAAACTTGAGCTTGAGTCACAAGCTCGGGTCACAAACTTGGTCACCTTCTCGGTGAACCGGATTCACAAAATTGGTTCATAACATGAACCTACAAACTTGGTGACCTCAGACTAAGTTGGACTGACTTCGACCAAGCCCTAACCGGCTCGAATAGTCCAACCAGGTCAAGAGTTCGCCCCAAACTCACAAACTTCACAAAATTATTCAAAATCACAAACTTTGCAAAGTTCACAAACTTTATTCGAAAGTCGCCCCGAGCCACAAGCTCAAGGGTTTTGGTTCCAAAAGGTTCATATACATATGCCAAGTACAATTATACATTCAAATTAGGGTTTAGGTCGAGAGCGATAAAGTACACCCTCGCCTAAGTGCCCTTTTCACATATCTCAAACACATAGCAAAGAAAACACACCAAACCGGCCTGAATACTTACTCAAAATACCAAAAGTAGTACGGAAGCAAAATTGCTTCGCGCGTTCGCTAGTAGTGGGCCCCACCGGCTCCGCCTAGCTCACCGCTGTCTGAAATAGAAGATTTTATCACAAACGGCCACTAACATGCCCAAAACAAGCAAAACGGCAAAACAACACGCGCGCATGTAAATATGACAGACGGAAACGGAAACGGCAGATTTGACACTAATTCTAGTTTACTCATAAGTTGAGCTACGAATATTGGATTAAGGCGTATGAGACGCCATATCGAAGCTTAAAGGATGAACAACAACTGTTATGAAGACATCCAGAACTGAAACTAGAGGCTTTAGTCCAAAATGAACCAAACACAATCACTTACGAAATCTGGCCAATGCACAAATGGTCAGTTTTGAGTGCTAACTGTTTTCTATGCTACACATGGTCAAAAGAGCTGAAAATTGGCAGTTAGATAGTTCATTCCAAATTGAACAAATTTCATGAAGGTCGCCAATCCAAATTCGGAACGGAAATTGGTCATCAGGACCAAAACAGATTTCTGGTCATTTTCACGGACAGGCCTTGTTTGCTCGGCTATATCTCAGGTTTTATAAATCCGATTCATGAAATTCCAAGGGCGTTAGAAAGCTCTGATATAGGGTTATAAGTTTGGTGTTTTGGTCGGAAGCCCAAACAGCTTGTAACTCAGTCAAATGTGAAGTCAAAGTTCCAGCCATAAACTTTCCAAAAACGTACCAGAATCACAAACCGTATTTGACCTCAATATGCGGTAATGGCACCAAATTCACTACGGTTATCGGATGGGGGTGTAAGACCCACCGTTTCGAAGCTACGAAACAGGGGTACAACAATGTAGAAGGCCACTCAGTCCAAATCCTAGCACAACTAGGTCAAATATGCAAAATACGAAACCAGAATTACCAAAACAGGTTTGCAAAACACAGAAAACTGTAATCGGTATATCTCAGTCCATACAAGTCCAAATGCCGAAATTCCAAAGGCATATGTTAGCTAAGACATCTAGATACATTTCATCAGAAGACACCAACTTCAAAATCCAAACCAATTCCAGTCAAAATGGCCAATTACCAGTACAGTTTTCGCATTCTGTCCAAAGCAGAACAGCTACAGTAATTTCGTCATATCTCATTCTACACTAAACCAAATGACCTGAAATTTTACAGGCACCTCAAACACATCAATACCTACAACTTTCATGTTTTGAGAAAAGTCAAATTCGGCCTCTATCTATGACCCAAAATTTCGGACAGAATGTTCAACCAAGAACCCTAATTTTCCAGAAATTCTTCCAAATTCAAAATTGATTGCAATTTCCTATCAAATGCACCTACTAGAGCCAAAACCCCTTATTACCAACCATCAAAAACAACCACACCATCAAGATCATATGAAACCAGAAAATTCCAAAAAAAAAAAAATTAAAACTCAACCAATCATTCCAAACCATGAAATAAACCACAATTTCTAACACAATAGCCACCATTAGGCATAAATTCAACATCATTAGATATAGGAGGGTGTTCATATACCACTTACCAAGTAACCAAGAGAGAGGAAGATGTTGGACACCTTAAGTCTTCAAACAAACTTCAATAGACCACTCACAAGCACCCAAAGGATAGATTTTATGGAGTAGAATCTAAGTTATGTGGTTGGTTTTGGAAGATTGAGTGAAATGGAAGCTTGAAAGTTGAAGAATTTCTTTCTTCTTGAGCTTGAGAGGTTCGGCCATCAAGAGGTGAAAAATGGTGATTTTTTTGTGAATTTTTGGAGATATTAACTAATTTTGGTCAAAAGTCAAAAATGTGAATAGTAAACCATAAAGTCCAACCAATCATATTGTGACACTTGTCACACTCATTAATGCATTCTTATCTTTCTTTTTCCCTCTCACATCAATCACTTCTCACTCTCTACTTATCTCTTAACACCCAATAAATTTTACACAGTATCCGGAATTTAACCTAATTGGCCGAATTTTTCCGAACTTTTCGCACTAGTGGGTCCCACGTCCGATATACGTTCTTAATTTCTCAAAAACTAACTAATACTAGAAAAATCATCTAAAACCTATATTTACTCATAAAAATTATCTGGGGAATTTTCTAATAAAGAAAATGTAGAAAAAAAACGGGTTTTCAATCTTAACCGGAACTTAGGGTTTAAATCTTAATTCCTACTTAGGGTTTTCGAAATACTCCCAAAACCAAACGTTACCGCCAAATTAATGAATATATCAACGTAGTACGAACTGGGGCCTCACATTTTTCCTTAAATCACACATACTAGGGTTTTTACTTCCTATTCACTAACTTTATATCATTGCTTCTAATCACATATTATTTCTCACCCAAAAGTCACTCTTAAACACCAAATTTGATCCTCATTCGGTACCGAATAATTACACTACGGATACACGTGAAAACCCTAACTTGCTCCAACTTGAAAACGAAAAGTGAAACCCTACTTTCCAGGTTCATTTACACTTATCGTGGGGTGATTGAATAGTAGGGCCATAGTAAAAGAATAATTTCCAAATAAAAGGTCATTTTTGAGAAAATATAAGGAATTTGCGAGTCCTCACACTCAACCTTTCGGGGCATCACAGTTAGGCATCCGGATGAGATTTTAAAGAAAGAATTTTTGTTATGTGCTAGTAGGGAAATTGCCGAGAGCTTAGCTTGATTATTGCAGCCTGATTTGGTTCAATTTTGTTGTTTGAGCTTATAACCATAATTAGACAGTTAATCACAAGTTAATTAGGCTCTGCATGTAGCTAATTAGTTAGTTTAAAACCAGAAAAATAAAATCAAAGTGCAATCTGCCCACGCATGTTCATCCGAGCCAAGTTGGAAAATTTTTAGAAAATTTTGATGTTAAAGGCTGTTGTTTGAACTCGATTTCTGAACTGGAAATGTTTATTTTCTAGCTAAGCAATTGCATGAGGAAGTTGAGAGTTTAAAAGCATGTTTAAATCCAGAAAATAAAATGAAACCAGAATGTTCCTTCATGCATGTTCATCCGTGGCTGATGGACAGATTTCTGGATTTTTCTGGATGATTTTAGTTGCTGTGTGAATTGGTTATGAAGTGGAAATCTTTAATAACTAGCTAAGTGTTTAAATGCTGAATTTGAGTACCTAACACCATGTTTAAACCAAGGGAAAATTTGATCTAAAGTATATTAGTTGCTGGAATTTCTTATGTGATAGTCAAAGGTTGAGTTGGAATCTCAGCTTGGTTTTTAAATTTTTCTTTGAAACATGATGGACGGAAATGCCTGGAATATGTTGTTTTGGAGTTCTATAAGAAATGTATGGATGATTTGAATAAAAACATTATGGTGTTAAAAGAGAAAAAGGAGTTTTTCACAAGTGCAAAATGAAATTTCAGATTTTCGGATGTTCCTGACCAGTCTCAGTAAAATGCTTATATCTCGGTGTAGGAAAATCCGTTTAAGGTGCCGTCAGTGGCATTTGAAACTACAATCATAGGCCTTTGTTCTGTAGAAATTTCATATTTTTCCTCCATGTGTACTGCTGTCTGGGAATCCTCAAAGTAGACTGTTTTGTATGAATGTCCTGTTTCTTGTGAAATTGAATTTAGATTTGGATCGAGCTTTTAGCTTACTTGTGGTTTAAATTCTTGATTGAATTGTGGTTGGAAGTGATTGATGTTGTCAAGGGCTAATGATTGATGAAGCCCTTGGCCATTTGAATGATTTTATAAGTATTACTGGGTGATGAAATTTAATGGCTGGAATTTCTTGGAGGCCTTACCTTCATTTTTATTTAGTTGAGTTGAGCTGGCTAAAACCAAGTGCTAATGATTGATGAAGCCTTGGTCATTTATTTTATTCTTGGTTTAATATGAACCTATTGAAACCTAGGGCTAATGATTGACGAAGCCCTAGTGAGATTTCTATTGGAAATGTTGGTTTGTTATATTGATGGATCTGAAATATTACGTGCTTATAAATCGGAATCGTAGGAAATCCGTTTTGGTCCTGTGAACTTGAGAAAAGTTCTAAAACAATCTATTTACGTATATCTTCACTCTAGTAGAGTGCGATAAAAATCTAGCACTGTATGTTAATGTTAGAAACGTCATGTAGGTATTTTCTCAACCTTGCCAACTCGATATTTCTTCCTTTAAGTTTAAACTAGCCTTATTACCTTTGGAAAATGATTTCCCTAGTTTCTAAAACTCTAGCCTTGTTTTACTCCTTTTCTTTCCTATAAGAATTGTTCTTGGCCAGTTAACTATAGGAAAAGTTCCAAAATACGAGTTTTAATAATTTTAGTTAAAAGCATAGAAACTTGCTCGACAAGAAACCTTATTTTTTTAGGTAAAATAGTTTTTAGTGATAATTTTTGCAAGAACCATAGCTTTAAAGAAATTTTCAAATATATCTTTCTAGCTTTGATCTTAAGAGGTTGTCGACTTATTTCAAGAAAATAATACTAGTTACCTTTTATAAGGAAAAGTATCTCAAGGAAAACTATAAGAAACATTTTTACTACTTTTGTCAAGTTTCAACCTAAGTGGATTCTTAATTTTTCTAAGGGAAAGTAAACTAGTAGTATATCAAATATACCTCGATGTGTATAAGCTTAAAAACTGAATAGAAACTTATAGTTTCAAAATTTTGTATTCTAGGATATTGCGAGGACGCAGAATTCGATTCCCAATTTGACATCTGTACTTCACTCTTGGTGAGTGTCCCTGCCTGTTCTATGCTTACTTGGTTAAAGTGCTTTCTTGACTCAATATGTGATAATTTGCAAAACTAGTTTTTGATCCATCGAAGTGAGCTGTGTGTACTTTATCGCACTAGCCGTTCGAGTGGTGACTTGCGTGAATCATTTTTCTCGTGAATCCATGAATCTAAATGTAGTTACGTCGTTGGGTGAATCCCTCGACGCGTGAATCTAACTACAATAACGTCGTTGGGTGAATCCCTCGACTTCTGAATCCAACTACCATGAATCTAAATGTAGTTACGTCGTTGGGTGAATCCCTCGACGCGTGAATCTAACTACAATAACGTCGTTGGGTGAATCCTTCGACTTCTGAATCCAACTACCATGAATCTAAATGTAGTTACGTCGTTGGGTGAATCTCTCGACGCGTGAATCTAACTACAATAACGTCGTTGGGTGAATCCCTCGACCAATCATCTACGGGTATATCTCGAGTATACTGCGTCCTTAGTCGGTGAGCGGGCCCGGGACAGGGGTATGAACGGTGATGGGTTAGGATTAAAATGAGTGGATCTACATGGATGATAAGTAGTGAGAGTTGATGGAGGGTCAACTATGATAAATGGGGATCAAGCGAGGAAAATGGCTCCTGAGAGCCCATGTATCCTACCTTGTGCTGTTATACGCTTTCCTAATTGTTTAAATTTGCTAAGTTATTAACCGCTGTTTGATATTATGTGATTGCATGTTTTGGGGCACCACTGAGCTTTAGCTCACCCCACGTTTATTGTTTTCCTTAACAGGTTCTGGAAATTGAAAGCTTGGATACTTACTTATGTTTTCCTTTTGAAATGTATTTGAATACTATGACTTATTTTGTGGGCTATAATGCGTTAATTGGGATAATGTACTTTCATTTTGGATTGCCACTTGATGCTGGAAAATGTGTAAACCCTAATTCGATTGCTTGACTTGTAAGTTTGTATTAGGGATGTATGTATTTATCTATCCGGATTGGTACGACTTTATACCTTGATACGTAGCACGTGGGACGTTTAAGAGTGTGACGCCCCGAAATGTATGAGTATGAGAATCCGAAAATTTTTTTTTTATATATTTTCTAGACGTTATTTTGTTTCCTTGTCTATAATTTTGTACCTTTCTTCAATATATTCATTTCTTATACATTTTTATAAGGAAATATAGTTTTCAAATCATTTCCTTGATACAAGTTAGTCCACGTTAAGTTTGAACTGTATTATGGACGTGGGACCCGCTAGTGCGGTAAATGTGGTATATTTTTGACAACTCATTGGAGTTAATTGTAAAGATTAAAAGAAGTTTGGGCCATAGTGTGACTTTGGTTGATTATAAGTTGCTAGACTTCCTAAAGGTTCCATGATATTCCTAAGCTTAATTTTCATTGGCTAATCAAAAAGGTAGTGGACTTTGACCAAGGGACTTAGTTAATATCTTCTTAGCAAGACCAAAGGCCAAAACAACAAGGAGAATTTCAGCCAGCTCTAGGGAGAAAAGAGGGGAGAAAAACCAAGAGAAAATAAGAGAAAGAACAAGAAAAAATTCTGGTTTTGTGCAACCCATCCAACAAGCTTGGGAGTTAGAGCAAAAGAAAGCTAATGAACTTGGTTCTTGAAGTGCAGCCTTGTAAACCCACCTTTGGAAGGTAAAGCAGCCTTGAACTCTTGTAAAAGCTTATAGCAATTGGGTAGAAATGTTGTTTTTGATGTTGTAAGATGCTAATAAGGGTTAATGATGGTTTATATATCACTTTTGTGGGTTTGTGTGGAAGATTTGGTGATTTCTATGGTTGTTGAGAAAATTCCAGAATTGAGATTTCTTATGGTTCAGTTCTGTCCGTTTCTGTTTGACCAGGTTAGAGGCTGAATTGGCCTTAGCACAAAACATGAAAGTTGTAGATAATGATGTTTTCTAGTTACTTGTAAATTTTCAGCTCAATCCGAGCTCGGTAGCCTGTGAAAAGACCGAAATACCCCTGCTACCCTGTTTCTGTCCGAAACTGATAATCAGCTTTGGTAATTGGTTAGTTTGACTGGGAATACTACTGATTTAGTTGTTGATGTCTTCTTAAGAATTCTAGCCCTGTATCTTAGCTTTCAAATGGCTTTGGAATTACCTGAATTGGAGTTGTGTGTGCTGAGATATGAGTGAATAAAGCAAGACTGCTAGTTGATTTCCGCAGTGAATTTCGAACTGGAAAATCTGGAGTTGTTTTGGAAACTTTGACCTAGTTAGAGTGAGAACTAGACTAAGTGGTCTTCATGAAAGTTATAGGGAATGAAATTTTAGGTGCTTGCAAAATTTCAGGTCAATCGGAGTAGCGTAGCTTGAGAAAAGACGGAATTACTATTGCTGTTCTGGTTTTACCCGAATGTAAGAATTGCACCTGTAATTGGTTCTTTTGGTCAGGATTGCTTCCGAATTAGTTGTTGAGGCCTTCTGATGAAATTTAGCCCTGTTTCTTAGTTATCAGATGGTTTTAGAATTTCTGGATTTGGACTTGGAGAGCCTGAGTTATGATGTTTCCGCTAGAATGCGTTCTGTGAATCTGTTTTTGTGATTCTGGTGTAGTTTCTTGCATTTCTGACCTGGTTACACTCGAAACTGGGTTGAGTGACCTTCTGTAATATTGTAACCCTGTCTCTTAGCTTCGAAACGGAGGGTCTTAAACCTTCATCCGACAATCGTAGCGCATTTGGTACCATTACCGCAAAATGACGTCCAAAACTGTTTTTCTGATTTTGAGCTTAACTTTCATTTCCGAACTTCTCCCTAGCTTGAATTGTACTCGTATTACTTGAAGCTTGATGAATGGCTATTGGATGAACTTGTTGTTGTATGTGTACCTTTGGGACTGGCTGAAGATATAATGAAGCCATGATGGCTGGGAAAGTAAGCAAAATTAGGGGAAGTGTTGTCCGAAGTTTTAAAGGGTTTGATTGCATTGGATTTGTGATCTAAGACTTGGATTTGAGCAAGGCAATGATATATGATGGATGGTTTCTGAGCCATGGAGGTGAGTGACCTCAAACTATTTCTAAAGTTATTTATGAACCGTTTCCTGCATTATTTACTTTTGAACTGTTTCCAAAGTTACTTTTGAACTGTTTTCTTGCATTATTTACCTTTAAACTGTTTCCAAAGTTACTCTTGAACTGTTTTCTTGCATATCATGCGTGCTTGCATATGAGTGTTCCTTGTTTGTTGTAATTCTTGACTTATTGGCTTGTTATTATTGATTGATAACGTGTTAAGTGCTTTCGATGATTGTTAAAACGAGTTTTCTAGGCGAGTGTGTACTTTATCGCACTCGACCTAAATAAATATGAAATTTTCAATGATTAATGATTAAATGCTAGTTGCGCATGAATGTAAGCCGTTTGGCTGAATTGGGCCCTGCCTTTCGTTACCGATCGACTCGAGCCAGAAGCGGACTCGGTCGGGCGATATGGTGACCCTGGGTGAATTTGGTATACTCGAGTATTACCTTGTAGTCCGGCTACGTCTGGATGGGTGGAGTCCGGCTACGTCCGGATGGGTGGAGACCGGCCAACGTCCGGAAAAAAAAAAAAAGATGAACGAGGGATTATTTATAAAAAAATGAACGTATCCTTTTCATGAATGTTACTATCGCTTTCCATTGTACATGTTTCTTGAATTATTGATACTCCATATTTAATGTTTTGTAAATGCTGTAATCGTTTCTGGACTTATCATTTGATTTATGACATCATTGAAAAGAAATATTATTAAACCGATTTGATTACTGATTTTCTGGTTACTCGCTGAGCTTCTAGCTCACCCCAAAAATATTTTATTCCCCTCCACAGGGCTCAAGGTGAAGGCAGGACTTGTTGTGCTTATTCACGTGAATGGATGACCTATATCCCGTACAGTTTTGGATTTGGAATCATTTGATGTATAGTTGGGAATTAGTTTCCGCTGCATTTGTGACATGTAATTATTGGAGACTTGGATGTATATTTGTGGACCATGTGATGTATATTTGAGGTTTATTCTTGTAATTCATTTGAGGACTTTAGTGAACGACTGAGTCCCGGCGAGAGCCGGGCAGGCGGCCCGCCGAACCCTGGGGTACGCCCTAGGGGGAGGTGGGGCCGTCACAGTTGGTATCAGAGTTTAGGCTTCAGATCTCTGTAGTGTATCCTAGGCTTGAAGTTTAGGATGCCGGACTGTGGGTTTGGTTTGCAATATTAGTGATTCTTGCGGGATATCTCGACTTGATTAGGGCAAGATGGAATGTCGAGGACGACATTCTTTTAAGGAGGGGAGATTGTGATGCCCCGAAATGTATGAGTATGAGAATCCGAAATTTTTTTTAATATATTTTCTAGACGTTATTTTGTTTCCTTGTCTATAATTTTGTACCTTTCTTCAATATATTCATTTCTTATACATTTTTATAAGGAAATATAGTTTTCAAATCATTTCCTTGATACAAGTTAGTCCACGTTAAGTTTGAAGTGTATTATGGACGTGGGACCCGCTAGTGCGGTAAATGTGGTATATTTTTGACAACTCATTGGAGTTAATTGTAAAGATTAAAAGAAGTTTGGGCCATAGTGTGACTTTGGTTGATTACAAGTTGCTAGACTTCCTAAAGGTTCCATGATATTCCTAAGCTTAATTTTCATTGGCTAATCAAAAAGGTAGTGGACTTTGACCAAGGGACTTAGTTAATATCTTCTTAGCAAGACCAAAGGCCAAAACAACAAGGAGAATTTCAGCCAGCTCTAGGGAGAAAAGAGGGGAGAAAAACCAAGAGAAAATAAGAGAAAGAACAAGAAAAAATTCTGGTTTTGTGCAACCTATCCAACAAGCTTGGGAGTTAGAGCAAAAGAAAGCTAATGAACTTGGTTCTTGAAGTGCAGCCTTGTAAACCCACCTTTGGAAGGTAAAGCAGCCTTGAACTCTTGTAAAAGCTCATAGCAATTGGGTAGAAATGTTTTTTTTGATGTTGTAAGATGCTAATAAGGGTTAATGATGGTTTATATATCACTTTTGTGGGTTTGTGTGGAAGATTTGGTGATTTCTATGGTTGTTGAGAAAATTCCAGAATTGAGATTTCTTATGGTTCAGTTCTGTCCGTTTCTGTTTGACCAGGTTAGAGGCTGAATTGGCCTTAGCACAAAACATGAAAGTTGTAGATAATAATTTTTTCTAGTTAGTTGTAAATTTTCAACTCAATCCGAGCTCGGTAGCCTGTGAAAAGACCGAAATACCCCTGCTACCCTGTTTCTGTCCGAAACTGATAATCAGCTTTGGTAATTGGTTAGTTTGACTGGGAATACTACTGATTTAGTTGTTGATGTCTTCTTAAGAATTCTAGCCCTGTATCTTAGCTTTCAAATGGCTTTGGAATTACCTGAATTGGAGTTGTGTGTGCTGAGATATGAGTGAATAAAGCAAGACTGCTAGTTGATTTCCGCAGTGAATTTCGAACTGGAAAATCTGGAGTTGTTTTGGAAAATTTGACCTAGTTAGGGTGAGAACTAGACTAAGTGGTCTTCATAAAAGTTATAGGGAATGAAATTTTAGAGGTGCTTGCAAAATTTCAGGTCAATCGGAGTAGCGTAGCTTGAGAAAAGACGGAATTACTATTGCTGTTCTGGTTTTACCCGAATGTAAGAAATGCACCTGTAATTGGTTGTTTTGGTCAGGATTGCTTCCGAATTAGTTGTTGAGGCCTTCTGATGAAATTTAGCCCTGTTTCTTAGTTATCAGCTGGTTTTGGAATTTCTGGATTTGGACTTGGAGAGCCTGAGTTATGATGTTTCCGCTAGAATGCGTTCTGTGAATCTGTTTTTGTGATTCTGGTGTAGTTTCTTGCATTTTTGACCTGGTTACACTCGAAACTGGGTTGAGTGACCTTCTGTAATATTGTAACCCTGTCTCTTAGCTTCGAAACGGTGGGTCTTGCACCTTCATCCGACAATCGTAGCGCCTTTGGTACCATTACCGTAAAATGACGTCCAAAACTATTTTTCTGATTTTGAGCTTAACTTTCATTTCCGAACTTCTCCCTAGCTTGAATTGTACTCGTATTACTTGGAGCTTGCTGAATGGCTATTGGATGAACTTGTTGTTGTATGTGTACCTTTGGGACTGGCTGAAGATATAATGAAACCATGATGGCTGGGAAAGTAAGCAAATTTAGGGGAAGTGCTGTCCGAAGTTTTAAAGGGTTTGATTGCATTGAATTTGTGATCTAAGACTTGGATTTGAGCAAGACAATGATATATGATGGATGGTTTCTGAGCCATGGAGGTGAGTGACCTCAAACTATTTCTAAAGTTATTTATGAACCGTTTCCTGCATTATTTACTTTTGAACTGTTTCCAAAGTTACTTTTGAACTGTTTTCTTGCATTATTTACCTTTAAACTGTTTCCAAAGTTACTCTTGAACTGTTTTCTTGCATATCATGCGTGCTTGCATATGAGTGTTCCTTGTTTGCTGTAATTCTTGACTTATTGGCTTGTTATTATTGATTGATAACGTGTTAAGTGCTTTCGATGATTGTTAAAACGAGTTTTCTAGGCGAGTGTGTACTTTATCGCACTCGACCTAAATAAATATGAAATTTTCAATGATTAATGATTAAATGCTAGTTGCGCATGAATGTAAGCCGTTTGGCTGAATTGGGCCCTGCCTTTCGTTACCGATCGACTCGAGCCAGAAGCGGACTCGGTCGGGCGATATGGTGACCCTGGGTGAATTTGGTATACTCGAGTATTACCTTGTAGTCCGGCTACGTCCGGATGGGTGGAGACCGGCCAACGTCCGGTAAAAAAAAAAAAGATGAACGAGGGATTATTTATAAAAAAATGAACGTATCCTTTTCATGAATGTTACTATCGCTTTCCATTGTACATGTTTCTTGAATTATTGATACTCCATATTTAATGTTTTGTAAATGCTGTAATCGTTTCTGGACTTATCATTTGATTTATGACATCATTGAAAAGAAATATTATTAAACCGATTTGATTACTGATTTTCTGGTTACTCGCTGAGCTTCTAGCTCACCCCAAAAATATTTTATTCCCCTCCACAGGGCTCAAGGTGAAGGCAGGACTTGTTGTGCTTATTCACGTGAATGGATGACCTATATCCCGTACAGTTTTGGATTTGGAATCATTTGATGTATAGTTGGGAATTAGTTTCCACTGCATTTGTGACATGTAATTATTGGAGACTTGGATGTATATTTGTGGACCATGTGATGTATATTTGAGGTTTATTCTTGTAATTCATTTGAGGACTTTAGTGAACGACTGAATCCCGGCGAGAGCCGGGCAGGCGGCCCGCCGAACCCTGGGGTACGCCCTAGGGGGAGGTGGGGCCGTCACAAAGAGCCTCGATTGGCTATTTATATCACTGCTATCTCTGAAGTTAATGTGGTTTTAGTGATGATCTTATTCGGGGAAAATTGTTTTGTAATAGATTAGGTTATTCTTCGAAAGGATTTGGGATAGAATGCTTGCGTGAGTCCTGGCGAGAATTGGGCAGACGGCTCGCCAACCCTTTGGTTCGCCTTAGGGGGAAGTGAGGTCGCCACAGGTGGTATCAGAGCTCCTATCGAGCTCAATCCGGGAAAAGGTTCTCGGACCCTGGGGAAGTGGCCTATTAAGTGTTGAGCTAACTACTATTGCTAAGGGAATTAGATATTTATGTTGGGTAGGAATCTCAAATATAGGTGATTCATGCTTGGGACTGGCCAGCTTGAGTTGTGAATCATCTTATTTTCGGATTCTTGTACCCGAGTACCAAATATTACGTTTAATGGATTATTGGCAACTGAAAAGAAGTCAGTATATCGCATTATGATGTGACTAGAAAGCATGATTAAATTTGGCAAAGTAGAATCGAAAGGACCAAGTCTAGCGTTCGAAAGTTTAAGGTGAAGAACCAATAGTGAGACCTTGAAGATTAGTGCCAATTCTATTTTTGAGATGAAAAATTTTGCTAGTCATTCGATGGTAAAGGGAATATATGCCATCTCTTACCCAAAATATTGGTTTAGACATAGATTTGAGTGAAATAGCAGTTTAAATAAGAACTAGGCAGTTGTGAATGGCTTTAAACCCGGAGGAGAGATAAGTTTGATAAATTTGCCACGTGATTAGTATGCTATCATTTGCAAATAATGAAAGGTGAGCTCTAGATGACATTGTGGTCTTTGAATTTTATTCAAGGATTATTCGGGGCTAATATCCAATGGGATAAAGATACCTAGTTGTTAAACTTGATGAATGAAATGTTTGAGTTCATTTAGAATACTTAAGAGCCACTGATGTACTTAAGTAATGATCATATTATTTGATTTGACACTAGACGTAGTAGATCTGCAATTTACTAAGGAAATTTGATTAGTGTTACTAAGGGGGTCTAGTGGGATTGTCCAGGACTAAACTAATGAAGGTTAAGTTGAATCTAAACAAAGGGTTAGGCTATTAGCTATGTGGTTATAATAATTTGTGTATTGTTGTATAGTTTCCTTTCATGCTTATAAAGATTGAAGTTTGAGTTATGTATAAAAATATTGAATGTATTCGTGAATTGTTTGGCTCTTGAAGTTGTATGAAGTTGGTGTGCAATGTGATTTATATTGCGAGTATGAAATTTGATGATTACGCGTCTATTTTGCTATAATGTTGTAAAATACATTAGTCCTTGGGATTAAATAATTCTTAACTTGAGTAAAATTTGATAACCAAAGTAGTGTAACGAAACTATGAGATTGATGAATTATAATAGGGAAGTGATGATAGGATCGGTGAAAATTTTTGATAGTATCGCTACTGGCCGAACATGTTTAGTTACCTTTAGCCCTGTTTTTTTATAAATCATTGGCAAAATTTTGCTTAATATTTTAAACGTTGATTCTTGAAAATGATATTTGAAGTTGAAAGGAAATAATTTTAAACCTGGTTTTGCCAAAATTTTGTTAATAAAAAAAAATTTAATTAGTTTCGTTTATTAGATTTAAGAGTTGACAATGGCTCTTTTCACCGTGTAAAAATTTCCAAATTTTCTTAAATTCTATGAGCATCGGAAATTTTCCTAAGATAAATGAAGTGTCAAATCCATTCTTGTTGTTCCTATTTGTTAAAGCTGTAATTTCAGGTCAAGATCCATTTATTTACAAATTTCATCTTGAAAGAATGCCTTTTGGGACAAATGTAGAATTTTGAGTGGTATAGGACTGGTGCTTTTTGGATTTATGGAACTTAAAAATACAAACAAGTTTAGTTTGAAATAAAAGTGTCCTTTTAGACTTTATGGCCTTAATTTTGAAAATATTGATCCGATGTGAACTTCAAAAGAGACACGAGAAAAAGTTAAGATTATCTCGTCAAAGGATATTAATGGTTTGAAACCGTTAGAAGAGTTGTACAGATAAAAGAAGGAAAGACTGATAGATAGTCTTGTACAATCCAATGGGATCCTAGCACTTGATCTAAGTTGAAACTGAACAAGGAGATGAGATCTACTGGTATTATGATGAATTGACCTGGTTGAGTAACTAGTGACGTCCTTCCTTGTGAACTTAATGATTATTTTACATATATCTTGTTATTGGCCCTATAGGCATGTTTTAAACTTTTACCAATATTTGAACTTCTCTTATAAATAAGAATGAATATTGGTCGTGAAATGGGAGAGTAAATAGTTAAGTTTTATGTGGCATAAAAGCTAATTCTCAGATTAGGTGTGAAGAGTAGAGGCTTTGGACCAAAGTTTAAGTATATACAAACCTGCATGTCTGCTTATTTTCTTAAAAGCATTTTATTCTCAAAAGTGATTTGTGGGGTTAATTGATTTTTCTTGATCAAACGTCCAAATAACAAATGTTAAACTTCTTATCAGAAGTCAAATGCATTTAGAAATTTTGACTATCAAGATCAGAACCAATTTCTTTTCTTCTTGTCTTCCATTCGAATAGCCATTTTATTTATATGTACATAGACCACAATTTTTCCAAATGAGTATTTGATATTCTGTTATTAGTTTGGTTACGAAAGGTACGTGGAAAAAAAAAACTTTCCTCAAAAGAATAAGATTTTCGGTTTGGGACAAAAGAACTGGGTCATTTCTAAAATTGTTAATTTTGAAAATCACATACTAGTAAATAATTTTGGACAATTGGAGTACGACAATTTGGTGAGTGAAGTCTTTTATAGAAAATATATCTTTGTACTCGAGTTTTGAACTACATAATTGAGTCATTTGATTTAGTCGAAAAAAAAATATTGTTAAAGTTGAGCCTATAATGATGTTATAATTGTTGCAAGGGCCAATGGTAGATAGACTTTGACAAAGATACTATCAATGGGAATTTAGAAGGAACCCACCCATGTAGCTACCTCTATTGACCATATGACTGATATCTTAGAACGGTTGGGGGAATACCAAAGCTCTAGACCAATCAAATAACCTAGGAACCAAAAGAGTTGCGAAAATGGAATGACTCTTGAAATTCGTCTATTTAGGTTCCATGGGGAATCTGACTTCAAAATAGTAAGATTGAATCGAAGGATTACAATAAGGCCCTAGTGAGAATAAGAATTATGACTGTTGTTTTAAACAACTTTGAAGGTAAGTATTGAATAGTGCACTGAGACATGAAATTTTCCTTTGGGATAAGGCTTCCTTATTCTGTCGTGATAGTGATTAACGATGGTAATCTCGGTGACACTTAGGAACTCGATGGGTTAAGTAGAAAGTAGTTAAGGTTTATATTTTGGTGTAGCCATTAGTAAAAGGATGAAAGAGTATTATGGCTCAAGCTTCCAGTATGAATAGTTGCTTATTTTGATCCTATGATTTGTCTGGCAGGCTAGCTGTTTGATTTAAGCCAACTAATAAGATGACAACTTTGGAAGACATGCGTAAGGAAATGGACATCCTCCGAAATGAGGTAGAATTTCAAAGGAAATTGGCTGATTACTGGGAAGGATGATGGAAACAAGAATATGCAGAGAAAATTGAGCTACTACGCCAGAACGTAGAACTGGAGAAGAAACATAAAGAAAATCCTTGAAATGGCCAGGCTACCACCTCTCATGCAAATTGTGGATATTGTGGTAAGGTTAACCACACTGAGGCCAAGTGTTGGTTAAAGCAAAGAAAGTGTCTGAGGTGCGGTAGTACCAAGCATAAGATTTCGGATTGCCCTAGAGCATTTACAAAGAGGAAGTACTCAGCAGATAACTAAGTCCGCTACAGATTGACCAAGTACCAGATGGAAGTAATTCATGCTAATGGTCATGAACAGGGTCCTAGGAGTGAATGTTTCACAAATCAAGAGGGTTTGACCTCACTCGAGGAATAGAGGTTATAGTTACCCTAAACTAGACTAGCACTTTTGGAGGTTGTGATCTTTCGCTATGAATTATATGTACGCTACGAATATCCTTTATTTTAATTACTTTGCTATTAGAAATATTATAACAAATAAATGGTTAAATTAAGTGCCTAATTGAATTTATACACACACATATATATATACCCCGACCTATCTCTTGAGAAAGTAAGAATTTTGAGGACAAAATTCATTTTTAAGGAGGGGAGGATGTGAAAACCCTGAAAAATATATATATATAAATATCATTTTGTATTTCATTTGCATTTCTTTTATTCCTTAATAATTTCTAGCATTACTTTTACTTGTTCGCAATTAAGTACGTAAAACTAGGTTTATGTGAAAAATAATATAATTTTCCTAAGTTATGAAATTTCTTGGTTTTGCTAGACTAAATTAATATCTTTGGAGTTAGATTAAATTTTCGCCTTAACATAAAATGTTAGAATACTTAAATTCCTTTATGCAAAATTAATGATACTTGAGCCGATTAATCTTATTACTTTAAAATAAATTACTCGAAACTCAATGATTAATTCCAATTAGTTGCTAGCATTATAGGATAAAAAGGAAATTTTTCACGGTAAGACGAAATCAATGAATTTTAGATAAATATTATACAAGTATGCGAAACTTACTCAAGGCATGAAATTTCGATAATTATAGTCTTATCCTTCTTTGTTTTCACAATAAGTGCGTAAAAATAATTTTTATGTGCAAACTGACACACTTGTATTAAATTATTATTTCACTTGACTTTATTATACTAAATCGATAAATTTCGAGTTAGACTAACTCTATTTCTTGAGAATAAATAATTGGAAATTCTGATAACTAATTTAATCGCTAAATAATGTTAGGAATTACTAGGAACCTTAATATTAAATTGTAATCGATAAATTTTCGATAAAAATGGTTTAGATATACTAGTGTATAATTAGGCGTTCAAATCACAGTTGGGGATAATTTTTAGAATTAAGTTAGAATTGAGAAATTAAGTTGAGGTTAGGGAGCAAAGTGAAAAGACTAAAATGCCCTTACATTTCCATGCAAACCAAACAAATCCTCTGACCGCAAATTCCAATCACCGCAACTATCGGCCAATCACATTTTATCCAATTCGATACGCAACCGATTCGCACACACGCAACCTCTGATCCTAATACCGCGGCACCTTATACCATTCGCTCTATTTCACATCTCAAACCACAAATTCACTTCCTCTGCACAAACTCACCGAAAACCATTTCCTTTCCTTCTTAATACAGAGATACCGCCTCTTCACTATCTCATTTCCTCTGCACAATTTCACCGCAGCCATCACACTCCCTCTCCACAATCATCACCTCATCTCTTCCACTGCCTTAGACCGAGAGTATACGAGAGAGAGAGTTACCTGGTGAGCTGCATCCGAGAGCAAGGGAGGAGGGAACGTGAGCTGCAGAAATTTTCTGGTTCTGCCGTAAGCTGGAGTGAAACCAGGGAGAAATTTTTAGTGAAGCTTCACCATTCTGAACCTCCATCTCCACCAACTCCAACCAACCGAACTCAAATCCACCAGCTGCAACCAATTCTCAACCGCAAATCAGGAACCAGGACAACCGACCTGCACTTGAAGCCGAGAGCAAGGAAATAAAATTCTGGAATTTTCGTGTGTGAGCCTAGCTTATATCTGAGATAATTTCTGGACTTATTAGGTTGATTACTAGTATAGGAAGCTATATCAGAGCTTGCATGTATGGATTGCTCAGTCGGTTGTTGAAATCGAGCCTTTAGAAAAATTTCTGTTTTGATGAAATGTTGCTGCCGAGAAACTGAAGTGATAATGCAGCTCCATTTTTGTTTTTCCGTGGCAATCTGAACACCTAAGTGTCATTAGCTGAGTGAAAACTTGAAGATTAAGACCATGCATGTTGATTTGTGCATTCGGATGATGTTGTTAAGGCATACAAAAATTCTGTTTTGGCTAGAGGTTTCTGCCGAGGAGCTGGCTTGGAATTGTAGCTTCATTTCTAATTTCCTGCGATAATCTGAGCTCGATTAAGTGTTTAACCAATTAATAACAAGAAGTTTAAGTCATCTAAGATCTTGCATGTGGAGGTTAGGCATCCGGATGAGATTTTAAAGAAAGAATTTCTGTTATGTGCTAGTAGGGAAATTGCCGAGAGCTTAGCTTGATTATTGCAGCCTGATTTGGTTCAATTTTGTTGTTTGAGCTTATAACCATAATTAGACAGTTAATCACAAGTTAATTAGGCTCTGCATGTAGCTAATTAGTTAGTTTAAAACCAGAAAAATAAAATCAAAGTGCAATCTGCCCACGCATGTTCATCCGAGCCAAGTTGGAAAATTTTTAGAAAATTTTGATGTTAAAGGCTGTTGTTTGAACTCGATTTCTGAACTGGAAATGTTTATTTTCTAGCTAAGTAATTGCATGAGGAAGTTGAGAGTTTAAAAGCATGTTTAAATCCAGAAAATAAAATGAAACCAGAACGTTCCTTCATGCATGTTCATCCGTGGCTGATGGACAGATTTCTGGATTTTTCTGGATGATTTTAGTTGCTGTGTGAATCTGGTTATGAAGTGGAAATCTTTAATAACTAGCTAAGTGTTTAAATGCTGAATTTGAGTACCTAACACCATGTTTAAACCAAGGGAAAATTTGATCTAAAGTATATTAGTTGCTGGAATTTCTTATGTGATAGTCAAAGGTTGAGTTGGAATCTCAGCTTGGTTTTTAAATTTTTCTTTGAAACATGAGGGAGGGAAATGCCTGGAATATGTTGTTTTGGAGTTCTATAAGAAATGTATGGATGATTTGAATAAAAACATTATGGTGTTAAAAGAGAAAAAGGAGTTTTTCACAAGTGCAAAATGAAATTTCAGATTTTCGGATGTTCCTGACCAGTCTCAGTAAAATGCTTATATCTCGGTGTAGGAAAATCCGTTTAAGGTGCCGTCAGTGGCATTTGAAACTAGAATCATAGGCCTTTGTTCTGTAGAAATTTCATATTTTTCCTCCATGTGTACTGCTGTCTGTGAATCCTCAAAGTAGACTGTTTTGTATGAATGTCCTGTTTCTTGTGAAATTGAATTTAGATTTGGATCGAGCTTTTAGCTTACTTGTGGTTTAAATTCTTGATTGAATTGTGGTTGGAAGTGATTGATGTTGTCAAGGGCTAATGATTGATGAAGCCCTTGGCCATTTGAATGATTTTATAAGTATTACTGGGTGATGAAATTTAATTGCTGGAATTTCTTGGAGGCCTTACCTTCATTTTTATTTAGTTGAGTTGAGCTGGCTAAAACCAAGTGCTAATGATTGATGAAGCCTTGGTCATTTATTTTATTCTTGGTTTAATATGAACCTATTGAAACCTAGGGCTAATGATTGACGAAGCCCTAGTGAGATTTCTATTGGAAATGTTGGTTTGTTATATTGATGGATCTGAAATATTACGTGCTTATAAATCGGAATCGTAGGAAATCCGTTTTGGTCCTGTGAACTTGAGAAAAGTTCTAAAACAATCTATTTACGTATATCTTCACTCTAGTAGAGTGCGATAAAAATCTAGCACTGTATGTTAATGTTAGAAACGTCATGTAGGTATTTTCTCAACCTTGCCAACTCGATATTTCTTCCTTTAAGTTTAAACTAGCCTTATTACCTTTGGAAAATGATTTCCCTAGTTTCTAAAACTCTAGCCTTGTTTTACTCCTTTTCTTTCCTATAAGAATTGTTCTTGGCCAGTTAACTATAGGAAAAGTTCCAAAATACGAGTTTTAATAATTTTAGTTAAAAGCATAGAAACTTGCTCGACAAGAAACCTTATTTTTTTAGGTAAAATAGTTTTTAGTGATAATTTTTGCAAGAACCATAGCTTTAAAGAAATTTTCAAATATATCTTTCTAGCTTTGATCTTAAGAGGTTGTCGACTTATTTCAAGAAAATAATACTAGTTACCTTTTATAAGGAAAAGTATCTCAAGGAAAACTATAAGAAACATTTTTACTACTTTTGTCAAGTTTCAACCTAAGTGGATTCTTAATTTTTCTAAGGGAAAGTAAACTAGTAGTATATCAAATATACCTCGATGTGTATAAGCTTAAAAACTGAATAGAAACTTATAGTTTCAAAATTTTGTATTCTAGGATATTGCGAGGACGCAGAATTCGATTCCCAATTTGACATCTGTGCTTCACTCTTGGTGAGTGTCCCTGCCTGTTCTATGCTTACTTGGTTAAAGTGCTTTCTTGACTCAATATGTGATAATTTGCAAAACTAGTTTTTGATCCATCGAAGTGAGCTGTGTGTACTTTATCGCACTAGCCGTTCGAGTGGTGACTTGCGTGAATCATTTTTCTCGTGAATCCATGAATCTAAATGTAGTTACGTCGTTGGGTGAATCCCTCGACGCGTGAATCTAACTACAATAACGTCGTTGGGTGAATCCCTCGACTTCTGAATCCAACTACCATGAATCTAAATGTAGTTACGTCGTTGGGTGAATCCCTCGACGCGTGAATCTAACTACAATAACGTCGTTGGGTGAATCCTTCGACTTCTGAATCCAACTACCATGAATCTAAATGTAGTTACGTCGTTGGGTGAATCTCTCGACGCGTGAATCTAACTACAATAACGTCGTTGGGTGAATCCCTCGACCAATCATCTACGGGTATATCTCGAGTATACTGCGTCCTTAGTCGGTGAGCGGGCCCGGGACAGGGGTATGAACGGTGACGGGTTAGGATTAAAATGAGTGGATCTACATGGATGATAAGTAGTGAGAGTTGACGGAGGGTCAACTACGATAAATGGTGATCAAGCGAGGAAAATGGCTCCTGAGAGCCCATGTATCCTACCTTGTGCTGTTATACGCTTTCCTAACTGTTTAAATTTGCTAAGTTATTAACCGCTGTTTGATATTATGTGATTGCATGTTTTGGGGCACCACTGAGCTTTAGCTCACCCCACGTTTATTGTTTTCCTTAACAGGTTCTGGAAATTGAAAGCTTGGATACTTACTTATGTTTTCCTTTTGAAATGTATTTGAATACTATGACTTATTTTGTGGGCTGTAATGCGTTAATTGGGATAATGTACTTTCATTTTGGATTGCCACTTGAAGCTGGAAAATGTGTAAACCCTAATTCGATTGCTTGACTTGTAAGTTTGTATTAGGGATGTATGTATTTATCTATCCGGATTGGTACGACTTTATACCTTGGTACGTAGCACGTGGGATGTTTAAGAGCCTCGATTGGCTATTTATATCACTGCTATCTCTGAAGTTAATGTGGTTTTAGTGATGATCTTATTTGGGGAAAATTGTTTTGTAATAGATTAGGTTATTCTTCGAAAGGATTTGGGATAGAATGCTTGCGTGAGTCCTGGCGAGAGCTGGGCAGACTGCCCGCCAACCCTTTGGTTCGCCTTAGGGGGAAGTGGGGTCGCCACAACCTCTTCTTCATTTTTGCTCCAAACACTTGCTCTAACCTTGCTCGTCTTCTTGGATCATCACTCAAACTTAGAAAGAGACTTGAAGGAGGAAGATTCTTGGTGGTTTAGAGCTTGTTTCCTTATAGTTTTGCTCACTACGCTTGGAAGAAGGTAAAACCCCTCAAAGCTCTCATTTTTCTTTCACCTTTTAGTTAGTTTAGTTAGTTTTAACTAGATAACCATGGGTTGTTGATGGGTTTCATGAACCTTGACTTTAAGTAGATGTCTTGAGGAAGCTTCTTAGGTAGTGGCCTTGAGGAATTCTTGTTTGTTTGGTTGTTCTTTTGGTGATTTATAGTTTGGTTTTGGTATGAAGATTTGGAAAGAAAATTTGAAGAGAAAGTGGAGCAAGCTGTTCGATTTTTGCAGGTTCAGTTTCATTATTTTAATTTCGAATTTTGTGGTTATATTGATGCCAAAATGCTTGTTACATCTTGGTGTATATGTGTGTAAACTATCTCCCAAAAAGCATTCCATTTGGTTGAGTTAAAGATGAGTTAAAGAGAGGAAAGCAAACCTGCAAGTTCTGATCAGTGCTGCCGTCCAGTGCATACTCAATAGGCCATAACTTTTCATACAGGAGTCAAAACCAAGTGCTATTTATGGAATATGAAACTAGACACCGAGGGCTTTCTAACGGTATAAAATGCACCTGTTAGTTCATTTTCTATGAGCCATGGTGAACCGGTAAATTTGGCTTTTTTTCTTCATTGTTTTAACCAAGAAACAAGCATAGCTGCAGTTTGTAGCTCGTTTTCACTCATCTTACGAAATGAATTTGAAAATAGTTTCTTCTAGTGCTTTTTAACATTTTCAATCTAGATTTTAACACCATGAACCAAGCTAATTTTGGAGTTGTGAAACTTTAGTTATGACCTGATTTTTAAACTGTGCCAGATACTCCAAGGCTGGAATTTTGTGAACCAGATTTTAAAAATCAGCTTTCATAAAACTGTTGTATCTTGGTGTAGAAAGATCTAAATTGAGTTTTACTTATTTCATTTGAAACCAGACTTTCATATCTTTCGATGGCATAAATTTTAAGAGCTAGTTCGATTCCTATGAATTTTGCCAAATTTTCAAAAGTCACTGAAATTCAAGACTGTTTTGCCCTGTTCTTACTGAAGCAGTGATTTGGAGCTAAGATTTGATCAATTTCTGATTTGAATCTGGGAACAGTGTCCTCAAAAGAGTTTTAGTTCATTGAATCTATTTTCCAACGGTATAAGATTTACAAATTTTGGACTTATGGAACTCAAGTTATGATTTTTCAAACAATGTTATCCAAAACTAAATTTTCCTTATATAGAAGCAAAAAACTCCAAAGTGGCTTGGAAATATTTCCTAGGTATTAAACCTAACTTGCTTGATTATTTGCACATCATTTCATACTTGATAAATGAATTTCTTCTCCTAGTTTTGTGCCCTCGATTTCCATGAAAATGAACCATAAATGGAGCCTTTTAACTAGAGTAATTCTTAAGGAACCTCATTAGTTTTACATTGGAACTTGGAACTTTTAACTTCCATATTTGCTATAAAAATAAGCAGCGTTTGATGGATTTTGACTTCATAAGATTAGAAAACATGAACACTCCTTTATATCCTAAAACTTGGGCATAGGATTAGAAGTTTTGAGATATGAAAACCATCTTTCCTTTCCTTGATTTTCGTGCCAAAAATTAAGTAGGGTACTTTCTTCTTGGAATCAAGATTTCTTGCCACGACTTGACTCGAAAACGACTTTTGAGTTCTTCTTGAGTGTTATTTCAACGTTTAAGAAAAAAAAGTCTCTTTTAACTCGACTTGAGCTTGTGGCTTTGAATGCGGGTAGCAAGAGGATATTTTTCTCATTAGTCTTGGTCGAATACCTAGGTAATCATGATTGTACATGTGTCAGTTGATCACATGGACGTCGAGGAGCTTGTCTGACCTCTTGCTTTTGTTCTTGATTTGCACTTGACACTCTGGTGAGTGTCAAGTGCATGTTTCATGTACTATGATTGAAATGATATTTGTATAAGTGCTATGTGAAATTGTTATGATTTATGAACTTGCCAAGGTGTGGGTGTACTTTATCGCCCTTGTCCTCTCCCTCTTGAATGTTTGTTATTTGAAATATGAATTGGTATAACTTGAACTTGTACTCGGACATGCTTGTAACTCGTAAGTGCTGAGTGGCAGCATGTACCACACCCTATTCGGGTGGAAGATGCCTCTTATACCGACTTAGTGCGATGACCGATTTTATGTCGATTGGAGTATTGTCTCATCAACCACTTATACTTGTGGGGATGCCCAAAACCCAATGGCTAGCCATTCAACTCAAGCCGACAAGGGCTTGGTTGAGGAGTTTGGTGAACCTTGAGCTCGTGTACTTGACTTCCTTGGATATACTCGAGTAATATCACATCTTGTTTGATGTTCAGCCCCAGTAGGGGGTGTAACGGTGGATGGAAATTGGTGAAAAGTGGGGTTCTACGGACTTGTTACTTGCTCAGTTGATGGAGTGTCAACACTTGGAAATTGTGGATCAAGATTATCTCTGAAACAGTATGGATTTAGCTCCCGAGAGCTCCCGTATCCTTTATTGATTGTGCTTTTGTTTTCTTTTATGAGTTTATATATATTATGGCTGCCTTTTGATTTACATGCTATTAATGCTAGTTGCACTTGTTGTTTGCCTGCTTTTCTTGGCCTCATTGAGCGTTAAATCATCCAATTAAGTTTGTTTTCCTTAACAGGTTTGGAAGTGGAAGTTGGGAAGTTCTAGACTAGCAATTTTGATTGAAACTAGTGAATCTTTTGTATGATATTGGAAGTGTAAAATTTATTATATTTGGATTTTGGGATTGTAATTGTAAATAATAGCCCTAGAAGAATTTGGATTGTATATTTAAAGTTTTCCTTTAATCCTAAGTCTATGATTGACTTGTGGATGGCTATTAAGCTTAAATGAGTGCGTGAGTCCTAACGAGAATTGGGCAAGCGTTCCACTAATACCCTAGCGTTTGCCCTAGAGTGAGGTGGGGACGTCACAGTTTAGCTAGCATTAAGTGTGAAACTTTGGAGTGGTGACGTGGAATTTAGTCTTAAGATGAAATCTAGAGCATGTAGAGACTTTAGAGAAATTAAAAAATGATAGGATAATGTTGTTTGAGGGATCTAGATCCAGATCCTTTAACGTAGTTAGACCTAGATCCAAATCCAGATCCTTTTACGTCTGAAAAAGTAAATCCATACCCAAACCCTTATGGATTTGGGTATCCAATGGGCATCCATGGGTATTTTCTAAATATACTAAAGTAAAAATGTATTTAAAATATATAGAGTTCATAAATAATATAAATACCATCCAATTTTTGTTTTCAAATTTCTTCCATATAACTTTTCTCATTGCAGTAAGGATGTGTTTCTCTTCTGTTTATCAATAGCTCTTTCACATTATGCAATGGCTTTTGATGTGAATATCGATATTTTTAGATGAAGATCCCTGGTTGCTCAACACTTCATTTATTCGAACTATTATATATTCTTAACTTAAATACCTTTTGACACAAAAGTTAATATTTGTAGATGCTAACCTCTAGTTATTCAGTACTTAAATCATAGGAATAACACAACTTCTTCTTCTTCTTCTTTTAAATGTAAAAGATATAGATGAATTCCCTCAAGAAATTAAAATATAGGAAGAGAATAGCTCTATTAACTATATCAATCATTTACTTATAAAATATAGTAAAGCGATAAATCTTATTTGTGACGACCCCACCTTCCCCTAAGGCGTACCCAAGGGTTTGGTGGACCGCCTGTCCAACTCTCACCAAGATTCACTCACGTAATTGAAATATACCAAATATTAACCTCAACAATGAAAGCACTAGCAATTATAACCTTAGATATATATACAATCATGGGTATCAAATGACCATATAATCTCTAAATACAGTGAAGGAGTTAAACTTACAAAATAAAACCAAACAAGCTCGCTAGAGAGTTAAGGAGTGCTTATGCGAGCAACTAACAAAAATCTAGACAAAGTCTATGTCTTCTCCAATTCCCACTCTCACGTTCTTACCCCTGTAAGGAAAACAAATTTCATAGAATGAGTTAGAAACCCAGTGAGCTTCCAAGTTGATGTGTGCACGGATCTTAGCCCACGTAATGACCCAGTCCGAGTTCCATTGGGGTCAGTCACACGTGCACGGGCCAAGCTCTTCAAAGATTCCCTCCAAGCCCTTGTTCGAATTGTCCAAGACCAACATAGAGTCCATAGAGATATTGAAGGCTTCGAAAGAGACAATCAAGTAATCTATACCTTGATCCAAGCCCATGAAAAATCAAGTGGGCCTCCACGTGAGTCGGCCGAGTAGGGCCTTAGTCTTTAATACTTATTAGATTGGATTAGTTGCTTAGTAGAAGCATGGGCCGGCCCATCTTGACACCAAGATGGCCGACTACTCTTTTAGGGTTTTCTTAAGGTTTTTCTTGTTACCTTTAGCCTATAAAAAGGCTAGCCTTGTAAGGTCTAAAAGATAAGTTTGATGAATAAAGTTTTTCCTTTAATTCGATTCTTTCTCTGAGAGTGAGTTTCGAGTCTTCCACTTGCTTGGCAAGGGTTATTGAGCAATCTTGCATCTCGTCCATGATTGTTCTTCCGACCTATCCCTTGGAATAATCACCTTCATTGGAGTCGTCGTTCGACTACTTTAAACTAACTCGTGTCGTTCGTGTTGCTTTAAGGTCCCCCAACCCAAGCGTAGAACAACCTCGCTAGATCTTTGGGCAAATGTGCTACGTGTCTCGAAACGAGTTGATCAAGAAACGTATCACAAGTAAATAGGCAGGAAAGATACCATGCACAAGATATCAAGAAACAAGTCAAACTCAAATAGATCATGACCTAGTGCATAGTTAAGCAAGTAGCCAGATAGATCATGCAACAGTGTATGGTAAAGAACACGTTCATGTCAAAGGATATCGTTTGCTCTCAGGAACAGGTTCCACAATAGCTTGTCCAGGGTCCGTTGACTCTCTATCAACCATGGAATTATAATGTCCATAGATCCCCATTAAACGTCAATTTTCGTCCACCGATCATCTCTCTACCGGTCCCGAATGCTAATCAAGTACCCAGGATTCATCAATCTCCTCGACCAAACCCTTGCTAGCTCGATTTGACCAACTAGCAATGGGTTGGGCTTATAACTCCAAGTATTCAAGTATTCATGAGTAGAGTCATTGGCTGTCATCCAATGCTTATGTAGGTAATGATTGGAGACGTTAGCTGCCACCTAACGCTTCGTATTCAAGCAAGTCACGAGCTCAAGTCATGAATTCAAGTCACAAGTGAATAGGTTAGGAACTTCGTCCTTTACCCAAGGTTGGCCAACTTACTCGATCGCTCTAAGGTTGGTCTCAAGCAAGGGGTCCTGTGACAGCCCCACCTTCCCCTAAGGCGAACCAAAGTGGTTAGCGGACTACCTGCCCAGCTTTCGCTAGGACTAACGGTTCAGCTTACATCGATCTAAAACATTCCGGAACAGACCAACACGCGTAAACAAGTCAAAATCACAAAATAAAAAAAAATGAAAATCGGAGCCGGCTATGAACAGTACCGGCCACGTCAGGATCCGGCCAAACATCACACAAACATACACATCTTGCAATTCAACATTTACATACCAAAATGGCATACAAAATTATCCCTTAAGTTTATATATGTACGGTTGCAAATCTCAACTCATCGAATGGGTTGGATTAAAATACGTTTAGGGTTTTGCCCCAAAAGGAGCTATTCAAAATATATATATACATAAGCTCAACTCGGCAATCCATATTAATCGCCTTTCCAAAAGTATTCAATTTCCTGTAAGGAAAACAAAAGGAAAAGAGTGAGTTTACGCCCAGTGAGATACTATCACTCAAGCAACCAAGTTCATATAAGCATAAAGCTTTTCATTTCAAATCATCAAAAGTAAACCAAGAGCACACATTAATAGAGTTGATAAAAGGATACGGATGGTTCTCAAGAGCCCCTTTCCTCGCATACATTTTTGATCGGACCTCATTCACCCTCCGTCAATGTTTAAGAGTAACCAACCGTAGGCTTCACTTTACTTCCATTCCTTCCACCCAACATACCCCTACCGGGCCCGAACTCGAAACAGTATAAATTTGGTAATACTCAAGTATACCGGAATCAAGAGTCTCACTACTACAAGATTCCATATAACAGTCCCCATGGCTCGTCAACTTTCACGACCAAGCCCTTGCTGGCTCGATTCACTCGACTACCAATGGGGTTGAGCTCAGTAGTAACAGTAATGGCCGTTGGATACTCGTCCAAACGACACCAAATCCTGTATATCAGGTATCATTTAAATACCACAGTAAAACAGTAGACTGTCGTATATAGTACCAAAAGGGGTGAGGGCGATCAAGTACACCCTCACTTTAATCAGTTTCAATGGCACATAGGCCCTCAAGGCATCAAGTTCAAATATAGCAAAGTCACATTGTAAACAAACAAGTGAGTAGTACACTCACCAGGCAAGCAAGTAAAATTTCATAAACTTTCGCCCAAAGAGCGTCTTTAATCACCGTCACGCCCTAAAATATTCGAACAAGAACAATAAGACTCGATTACAAGTCATAAACCAGTTCCGCATAATACCAAAATAGGGCTCCATAAGAATGTATAAGCACTAGAGTAAACCAGGGAAATCCGGAAATGGAATTAAACTTTAAACCCTAAAAACAGTTTTTGACATCATTTTGCGGTTTTGGCACCATTGGCATTACGATTATCGGATGGAGGTGTAAGATACACTGTTTCGAAGCTAACAGATAGGGCTACAATATTGTAGAAGGTCACTCAATCCAGTTCATAGTTCAACTAGTCAAAAATTTCAATATACTAAACCAGAACCGCAAAACAGGTTAACAAACCGCATTCTGGTTAACGAACCGTAATTCAGGCTACCTAAGTCCAAATCAAGTGATTCCAAAGCCATCAGAAAGCTAATACACGAGGTTACATTTCTTAAGAAGATGTCAACAACCAAATCAGAAGTATTCCCAACCAAATTAACCAATTACAGAAGCAATTATCAAGCTCGGGTAGAAACAGGGCAGCAGGGGTATTTCGGTCTTTTCATAAGCTACGCTACTCCGATTGGCCTGAAATTTTGTAGGAAACTCTAAAATATCATTCCCTACAACTTTTATGTTTTAATCAAAGGCTAATTCGGCCTCTAACTATGATGAACAGTGCCAGGCAGAATGAAGGAAATGAAACCCTAACTTTCCAAATTTCCTTCCAAAACAGAAATTTTCTGCAATTAACCACACTTTCCACCTTCTAGCTTCCTTCAATATCATTTCCAATCATCATACATAGCCACACAATAATAATCATATGAAAACAAAAAAATCACAAATAAATATAAAACTTCACCAAATTCAACCAAAATCAAGATATAATCCACAAAATTACCTCTTAGGCTACCACAAATCATGAATTAAACATCATTAGATGGAGGAGAAGGGTTCCTTCACTACTCACCTTAGTAATACAATAGAGAGAGCAACTAATCACCTTAGCCTACCAAACAACTCCACTAAACACCTCACAATCACTAAGTGAAGGGGTTTTATGGAACAAATGCAAGATCAAATGGTTGATTTGTTGAATTTGAGCAAGATGGAAGCAAGAATTTGAAGAGCTTCTCCCTTTCTTTTTACTTGAAGTGGCCGGCCAAGAAGAGGAAGAAAATGGTGAATTTTTGGTAATTTTTTTGATTTATTTGGTCAAATGGTAAAAGGTGAATAGTAGTCATAAAGTACAACCAATCTTTAAGTGACACTTGTCACTTCATTAAATGCATAGCTATCACTTTGTTTCCTCTCACACCAATCCACTTGGTAACCTCTAATTATCTCTTAGCACCCGATAATTTAAACCCAGTATCCAAAACTTAACCTAGTTGGCTGAATTTTTCCGAACTTTCCAAACTAGCGGGTCCCACGTCCGGTATACGCTCTTAATTTCTCAAAACCTAACCGATACTAGAAAAATCATCTAAAAACTATATTTACTCATAAAAATTATCTAGGAAATTTTCTAATAAACAAAATGTATAAAAGGCGTGCAAATAATTAAAATAAGGCCTAGAAATAAGGAAATTTACGGGTTCTCACACTCTCTCCCCCTTAAAAGAATTTCGTCATCGAAATTTCTCACCTTGATTCACAAACAGTTCAGGGTATTCCTTTTTGCATTTTTCTTCCACCTCCCAGGTATCCTCTTCTATTCCAAGATTTCTCCACGTTTCCCGAGCGAAAACAACTGCGACTAACTCCAAATCGTGGGTTGGATAGTTTTGTTCGTGAGGTTTCAATTTCTTGGAGGCAAAAGATATCACATTCTGGTTTTGTGTCAACACACACCCCAAACCTTCCCTCGAAACATCAGTGTAAACAGTAAAACTGTCCTTACCTTTAGGTAAGGCCAAAATAAGAGCCATGGTTAACCTTCGCTTTAATTCTTGAACACTATCCTTTCTCCTACCCAAACGCGGCAATGCTTACAAATCATACCAGTGCTCCAACGATGTTTCCCCATAGACGTATTACTTTCAGGTCGTAGGGTAGGCGAGCAGGTTTTGTATCTATTCCGTACATAAAATTGAGGTTGACAAATGAATGAGTAACACCAAGATCTACTAAGATTTTCACAAATCAATGGAATACCGAAATCGTACCTTTCTCAATTTCAGAAAAATCGGGGACCTGTTGTGGCTCCAGTGAATACACTCGAGCCGCTACCTTAGGTTTGGTTCCTTCCACCTTGGCCGGTTTGGAATTAGTCCTCGTCGATTGCTGACTCCCCTTTCCATCTCGTGATAGGACTGGACAAGTAGCGAGTTGATGGTTTGCACTTTCACAGCGCAAACATTTTCCCTCCTTCTTCCAGCAATTGTCCTCCGAGTGGTTTAACTTTCCGCAATACCCGCAGGGTCCGCATGCTGCAGAAGCCGAGCCTCCTCTCTGGTCTCTCCCCACTTGGCCGCCTCGTGACGGGCCCTCTCGTGATACTCCCGGTATCCTTTCTCCTCCCGTTCCCGGCCCAAATTTGGAAGGGGTACTCTCATCCCCCTGCCCCGAATTACTTCCAGGAAATCCTCGCTTTTTCACCTGAAAGTTTCTCACCTATAGCCTAGCATTCTCTACTCGTTGCGCCTTCTCCACTGCATCTCTGAAGGCGTTAATTTGGGCTACTGCGAGGTCCTTTTGGATTTCTACGTTCAGGCCCTGGACAAATCGCCGTATTCTTCATTGCTCGGTCATGATGAGTTCGGGCGCAAATTTGGATAGGCGGGTGAATTGGCTCTCGTACTCCGCTACAGATTGGGCCCCCTGACGAAGCCGAATAAATTCATCTTCCTTCCGCTCCTGAACTAGAGGAGGGAAGAATTTAGCATTGAATTTCCACATAAAATTCACCGAGGTCCTGGACGTTTGTTCCCGTTCCCATTTTTGCCGAATAACGTTCCACCAGGAACGGGCCGCCCCTTCCAGTTGAAAGACGGCGAAGGTCACCTGCCTCTCCTCTGTATAATGTAGGGCGGCAAAGATATCCACCATCTTCTCTAGCCACCTTTCGGCCACGTCCGGATCAGGCCCCTCCGATAAACTTTGGTGGGGCAAACTTCTGGAACCTCTCGAGAGCCCTATTCTCGCTCTCCACGTGATTACCGGGGTTCCCAGGGTTGGGGTTAGGGTTTTGACCCTGTTGGTGCACCACTTGGGCTAGTAAATTGGTCATTTGCTGCATGGCAGCCGCTATTTGGATGTTAGGATCAATCCTAGTTTCAGGGTTAGGTCCAGATGAGGTTTCCCCAGTGCCCCTTTCAGGCGTGGGTTGCCTACCCCCGCGTCTACGCCCTCGACCACTACGAGTACCTTCCATCAATCTAAGTCAATCTAGGTCACAAAATAAATATACTGTTAAAGGGCACATAACCCTTATTTTCGTAGCACTAAACAGGAACAATTAAACGAGAACAATTAACTAAAACAACTACCTCGTAGAGCATGTAAACACATAACACATATACGTAGAACACATAACCGGATCATGCAATTATATAGAACAGTCGGTCAAGAACATACAAAGTCATCCCATGAAACAAAAAGGGGTCCTCCAAAAGTACTATAGACAGACTAGGTCACGAGTACAAAAGAACTCACGAAAAGCTTTTCCCCCTCTAGGGCTCCATCCATAATCTACGAGAACAACACCATTTATATCTTAATCAAGGTTGATCACGCTTAACCACACCCGAACAAACCACACGAAATTCCATAGAATCGCCTTTCTAGTTTGCCCAATCCGGTCTAACCTAGGCTCTCATCTCTTTCGTATCCGGGCGCAAGAATCCCATCTAAGATGATTCACAACTCGAGCCGGCCGGTCCCAAACGTAAATCATCCATATTAAAGATTCCTACCCGACATACATACCTAGCTTCCTCAAGTCCCACGGTAATAATCCTTACACTTATGACATACATGGTTCATAGCTTACACTCAAAAGAGCACTTATACCTTTTAATGCATTCACGAAAGCAGGACCATAACACCTCTTGGCCCAAGCTCTCTCCGCGCAGAGACCACGCGAAGTGGCTCTGATACCACCTGTGACAGCCCCACCTTCCCCTAAGGCGAACCAAAGAGGTTAGCGGACTGCTTGCCCAGCTCTCGCCAGGACTAACGGTTCAACTTACATCGATCTAAAACATTCCGGAACAGACCAACGCGCGTAAACAAGTCAAAATCACAAAATAAAAAAAAAAAGAAAATCGGAGCCGGCTATGAACAGTACCGGCCACGTCAGGATCCGGCCAAACATCACGCAAACATACACATCTTGCAATTCAACATTTACATACCAAAATGGCATACAAAATTATCCCATAAGTTTATACATGTACGGTTGCAAATCTCAACTCATCGAATGGGTTGGATTAAAATGCGTTTAGGGTTTTTCCCCCAAAAGGAGCTATTGAAAATATATATATACATAAGCTCAACTCGGCAATCCATATTAATCGCCTTTCCAAAAGTATTCAATTTCCTGTAAGGAAAACAAAAGGAAAAGAGTGAGTTTACGCCCAGTGAGATACTATCATTCAAGCAACCAAGTTCATATAAGCATAAAGCTTTTAATTTCAAATCATCAAAAGTAAACCAAGAGCACACATTAATAGAGTTGATAAAAGGATACGGACGGCTCTCAAGAGTCCCTTTCCTCGCTTACATTCTTGATCGGACCTCATTGACCCTCCGTCAATGTTTAAGAGTAACCAACCGTAGGCTCTACTTTACTTCCATTCCTTCCACCCAAACAATCAAGCCTCAAGTAAGCTACCTAGAGGTCTCATAAGTCCTCTAGCCTATGATTTAAAGTGAAATAAATGGTTTCCTCAAGTCCTCTAACCCATTTTCTTGCTTAGGGTTGTAAACCCATGAAGATTAACCGTTAAACTTCTTGTAATTTGAAAGATAAAAAAGGTGGAGTGGTTACCCTTAAAACCCTTGAAGAAAACCAGATTTTTCACCGAAATTTCCTCCAAGAAATTCCACAAGATTGCTTCTTACGCCAAGCTAGGATGAATCTCCAAGAAGCTAGAAAGTTGGATGATGATTTGTAGAAAAAAATGTAAGCTAAAGGAAATGAAGATTTTCTTTCTTTTCTTTCTTGGTTAGTCAGCCAAATAGAGAGGAGAAAGATGAGGGTTTGAGTGTTTTGCTTGTGAGGGAAGAATGAAGGAAAGTTGCTTTAAGATGGGTACAAAAAGTCACCTTTGAATAGTTGTCGAAATAGTGTCGTGCACTACCAATTCCTCTCTTGTTTGGTACACTCATGTACCAATCCTCCGATGTAATTCCTTTAACACTGTAATTACTCACTCTTACAAGTTTAGTATTAATTTATCAAATCTCCACTTAGTCGTTCCTACGCGAAATACGCGAACTTTCGACTCGCACGCAATAAAGCAAAATTTAAGGGCAATTCATGCAACTAAAATATAATTAACTAAATCTAGGGTAATTAATTATAAAAATGACTATTTTAAGAATAAAAACATGAGTGTGAGAACCCGTATTTTGCATTTTCTAGGTTTTATTATCTTTCATGACTCGTTTTCTGCATTTCGTGCTTAGGAAAAATTTCTAGATAATTTTAAGGAGCAGATATAATTTTTAGATGATTTTTCTAGTATCGAATAGGTTTTGAGAAATTAAGAGCGTATACCGGATGTGGGACCCACTAGTGCGAAAAGTTCGGAAAAATTCGGACAACTAGGTTAAGTTTTGGATACTGGAAGTAATTTACCGGGTGTGAAGAGATAATTAGAGGATGTTAAGTAGATTGGTATAAGAGAGACAAGTTAGGTAAGCATTTAATAAAAGGTGACAAGTGTCACCATTTGAGTGGGTTTACCTTAAGACCACTATTCATGGTCTTACCAATTGACTAAATAAATAAAAAAACCACCAAAATTTCTCCATTTTCTCTTCTCTTGTGGCCGGCCCTCTCTCTCAAAAAGAAAGAAAGAAACTCTTCAAGTTTTGCTTCCAATTAGCTCAAATCCATCCAACCAACCATTGAAACTTGAAATTTCTCCATAAAACCTCTTCAATTAGTGTTAGTGAGTTGATTTGTGGGGTTATTTGGAAAGCTAAGAGGACCTATTGCTCCCTCTCTCTTGTTTCTAAGGTGAGTTTTGAAGAACCACTTTCCTTCCTCTAATGATGCCTAATTTACGATTAGTGGTAGTATAAGGTGCAATATTATGGGTTACATCTTGATTTGTGGTTGAATTAGTGAAGTTTTCTATTTATTGGTGATTTTTCTGTTTTAATATGAACATGATTGTGTGGCTATCTATGATGATTGGAAATGGTATGTAATGACTCTAGGAGGTGGAAAAAGTGATTAATTGCAACCAATTTCTGTTTGGAAGAAAAGTTGACAAGTTAGGGTTTTTGTGAAGAACATTCTGCCCGGTTTTGTAGCTCCTAGTTAGAGGCCGAATTGGAGCTTAAAACATGAAAGTTGTATGGAATGACATTTTAGAGGTGCCTGCAAAATTTCAGGTCAATCGGAGTAGTGTAGAATGAGAAAAGTCGAAATTGTTTTATCCGAATGTAAGAATTGCGCCTGTAATTGGTTGTTTTGGCTGGAATTACTTTGGAATTGGTTGTTGAGGTCTTCTAATGAAATGTAGCCCTGTTTCTAAGCTTTCGAGTGGCTTTGGAATTTCTGGATTTGGACTTCTGTAGGCTGAGTTATGATGTTTACACCAGAATGCGTTTTGTGAATCTGTTTTTACGGTTTTGATGTAGTATCTTGCATTTTTGACCTGGTTGCACTCAAAACTGGGTTGAGTGAGCTTCTGCAATGTTGTAGCCCTGTCCTTTAGCTTCGAAACGGTGTATCGTACACCTTCATTCGGTAATCGTGGTGCCTTTGGTGCCATTACCGCAAAAAGAGGTCAAAAACTGTTTTTTTTTCAGGGCCAAAGCTAATTGCATTTCCGAATTTTCTGGTTTCCTCCAATGTGTGTGTATGCTTATGGAACCCTATTGGGGTCATATTTGGCATTGGATTATGACTCGTTATCGAGTCTCATTGTACTTGTTTGCATGTTTTAGGGCGTGACGGTGGTTCACGACGTTCTTGTGACGAAAGTGCATGAAACCGTATTTGCAAGCTTGGTGAGTGTACTACTCACTTGTGTGTTAATACATGGCTTTGATACTTGAATTTGGGCTTTGAATGTTAATTGCTTGAAGTGAAAGTGTACTTTATCACTCTCACTTATTGTTTATCATGTTATTGGAATGTTATATGAAATGCTACATGAAATGAAAGTACATGGCTTGGTGTCGTTTGGACGAGCATCCAACGACTACAATTGTTATCCTTGAGCTCAACCCCATGGGTCGTTGAATGAATTGAGCCGGCGAGGGCTTGGTCGTGCCAATTAATGTGCCATGGGGAAGTGTTATATGGAATCTTGTAGTATGAGAGACTCTCGATTCCAGTTTACTCGAGTAATACCACAATGCAAGTGTTTGGATTTCGGGCCCGGTAGGGGAATGTTAGGTGGAAGGAATGGAAGTAAAGTGGAGTCTACGGTTGGTTATTTTTGAACATTGATGGAGAGTCAATGACGTCCGATCAAGAAATGCAAACGAGGGAAAAGGGCTCTTGAGAGCCATCCGTATCCTTTTATCACCACCATTAATGTGTGCCTTTGTTTGCTTTTGGTGAATTGAAATGAAAAGCTTTATGTTTACATTAACTTGGTTGCTTAAGTGATAGTATCTCACTGGGCAATTAGCTCACACCATTCCTTTTGTTTTCCTTACAGGAATATGACTCTTTTTGGAATGAATTTTGATAGATGGTTGCTGAATGAACTAGATGAATATCTCTTTTGTATTGTATATGAAGTGGGACCCTAAATGTATCTTTAGGGCCGTTTTCACTTTAATTTGGCAAACCAAACATGTAGTAACTTTTGGATTACTTTTGTATGCCATTGTGGCTTGTAATTGCAAAATGTCAAGTGTATATGTGTTTTTAATGTTTGGTTGGGTTCGGACGGGTCGGTTACTATTCATGGCCGACTCCGGATTTCATTTTTTTTATTTTGGGTTATTTTGCCATTTTGACTTGTTTACGCGCGTTATAAGTTCCGGAACGCAATAGATCGCTCTAAACTGCACCGTTAGTCCTGGCGAGAGTTGGGCAGGCAGTCCGCTAACCCCTTTGGTTCGTCTTAGGGGAAGGTGGGGCTGTCACAATGAGTCCTCACATTCTCTCCTCCTTAAAAGAATTTTGTCCACGAAATTCATACCTTGATCTGGAAATAAGTCTGGATATTTCTTCCGAATCTCCTTCTCTACTTCCCACGTTGCTTCTTCTACTCCGTGATTCCTCCAAAGGAATTTGCTTATTCATTAGTTCCTTTACCTTACGATCCAGAAGCTTCACTGGTCTCTCGTCATAAGTCAGTGCTTCCTCAATCTCAATATTTTCCGGTTGTAGTACATGAGACAGGTCTGGATGATATTTCTTGAGCATAGATACGTGGAAAACATTATGAATCCTGTGACGCCCCGAAAAGAATGAGTTTGAGAACCCGGAAATTTTCTAATTTTCTAGGGTTTATTTTTTTTAATCGCCCGCCTTTTCTGCATTTTCTTGATTAGAAAAATTCCCCAGATAAAGTTTATGAGCAAAGATAGTTTTAAAATGATTTTTCTAGTATCGGTTAGTTTTTGAGAAATTAAGAGCGTATTTTGAACGTGGGACCCGCAAGTGCGGTAAATGCATTATATTTTTTACAACTTGTTGGAATTTTGTATTAAGTGATATTATTTTACAAAGTGTTAAGATATTTGTATTGGAGAGACAAAAAGATAAGTTTTGAACCAAAAGATGACAAGTGTCACCTTGTGATTTAATCTTGGACTTTGACCATTTAACTTTACCAAATAAATACCAAAAAAAATTGCCAAAAATCATCCTATTTCTATGCTTCATGGCCGGCTCTCTCTCAAAGGAAAAGAAGAAAAATCTCTCAACTTTCTAGCTTCTCATCTCACTCAATCTTCAATTCCAATCGATTAAACTTGAAAGTTTTCCATAAAACCTCTTAGTTTGGTGGAGTTGAGCTTGGTTGTGAAGTTGTTTGGAAAGCTAAGGTGACTAGTTGCTCTATCTCTTGTATTGCTAAGGTGAGTTGTGAAGGACCCCTCTCCTTCCTCTAATGATGTTCAATTCATGATTGGTGGTGGTATAAGATGCACTTTTATGGATTATATCTTGATTTTGGTTGAATTGGTGAAGTTCATAATTATTGGGAATTTTTCTGTTTTCATATGGATATGATTATGGGGTCATGTATGATGATTAGAAATGATGTTTAAGGACTCTATGAGGTGGAAAAAGTGGTTAATTGCAAACAATTTCTGTTTTGGAAGAAATCTTGGAAAGTTAGGGTTTGATGTTCTTCATTCTGCCTGAATTTGTAGCTCATAGATAGAGGCCGAATTGGCCTTGGCTTAAAACATGAAAGTTGTAGGGAATGACATTTTATAGGTGCCTACCAAATTTCAGGTCAATCGAAGTAGCGTTGAATGAGAAAAGTCCAAATTACTATTGCTGTTCTGGTTTTACCCGAATGTAAGAATTGCGCCTGTAATTGGTTGTTTTGTCTGGAATTGCTTCCGAATTGGTTGTTGAGGCCTTCTGATGAAATTTAGCCCTATTTCTTAGTTTTTAGCTGGTTTTGGAATTTGTGGATTTGGACTTGGATAGCCTGATTTATGATGTTTCCGCTAGAATACGTTCTGTGAATCTATTTTTCCGGTTCTGGTGTAGTTTCTTGCATTTTTTACCTGGTTACACTCAAAACTGGGTTGAGTGACCTTCTGTAATATTGCAGCCCTGTCTCTTAGCTTCGAAATCGTGGGTCTTGGACCTTCATCCGACAATCGTAGCGCCTTTGGTACCATTACCGCAAAATGACGTCAAAACTGTTTTTCTGGTTTTGAGCTTAACTTTAATTTCCGAACTTTTCCCTAGCTTGAATTGTACTCGTACTACTTGGAGCTTGCTGAATGACTATTGGATGAACTTGTTGTTGTGTGTGTACCTTTGGGACTGGCTGAGGAAATAATGAAGCCATGATGGCTGGAAAAGTTAGCAAATTCAGGGGAAGTGCTGTCCGAACTTTGAAGGGACTTGTTTGCATTGAGTTTGTGATCTAAGATTTGGATTTGAGCAAGGCAATGATATATGATGGATGGTTTTTGAGCCATGGAGGTGAGTGACCCTAAACTATTTCCAAAGTACTTGTGAAATGCTTCTTGCATTATTTATTCGATTGCATATCATGCGTGCTTGCATGTGGATTCATGACATGATTTGGCTTCAATGAGTTCTGGGAAAGTCTAGTGCTGGACACCAACGTCTCCACCTTGTTTATGGTTCATGTTCATGTTTATCTGGAGCTCAATAAGGGGCTCCCTCTCAATGTTAATGTTAAATGATCTATTTGAGCGTTGGGTGTTCAAGTGCAATGATTTCACCGGCTCATGAGAGCAATAAACGTACATTTGATCCCTGAATCATGACATCATCGAAATGATCGAAATGCATTATTGTGAAATATATTTGATTTCTGATTTTACTGGTTACTCGCTGAGCTTCTAACTCACCCCAAAACTATTTTATTCCCCTCCATAGGGCTCGTGGCGAAGGAAGGGCTTGTAGTACTTGTGCACGTGTTTGGATGGCCTATATCTTGTACAATTTGGATGTTGGAATCATTTTATGTATAGTTGAGAATTGTTTCCGCTTCGCTTTTGATATGTAATTTTTGGAGAATTTGATGTATATTGGAGATTTACATTGTAATATTTGAGGTTTATTCTTGTAATTCATTTGAGGATTGTAGTGAACGACTGAGTCCCGGCGAGAGCTGGGCAGGCGGCCCGCCGAACCCTCTGGTTCGCCTTAGGGGGAGGTGGGGCTGTCACAAATCCGAGATAAATTTGATGGCAGTTCCAACTTATATGCCACGTTTCCCACGCGTTGAAGAATCTTATAAGGTCCTACAAATCTAGGTTGCAACTTATTTTCTTTTCATGCCATCAAACTTGCTTTTAGAGGAATGATATTAAGGAAAACTTGATCTCTAACTGAAAATTCTAAATCCTTCCTTCGATTGTCTGCATAACTCTTTTGACGACTTTGTACGGTTTGAATCCTCTGGCGTATTAATTTCACATTTTCTCGCGCCTCTTCAATCCAAGGTACTGCAGTTAGGTCTAAAATTTTTCTTTTACCTACTTCATCCCAACAAATCGGAGATCTGCACTTTTAACCATAAAGTGTTTCATACGGAGCCATTTGAATGGATGAATAGAAACTATTATTATATGCAAACTCTACCAATGTCAAGTACTTACTCCAACTCTGTCAAAAATCCAAAATACACGTTCTCAACATGTCCTTAAGAGTCTGAATTGTCCTCTCAGGCTGTCCATCAGTCTGGAGATGGTAAGTAGTACTAAAACTCAATTTAGTTCCTAGCATCTCTTGCATATTCTGCCTGAACCGGGAGACAAACCGAGGGTCTCAGTCGGATACAATACTTACAAGTATCCCATGTAACTTTATAATATCATTCAAATATAACTTCGCTAACTTCTGCAATGAGTATTTCATACTAATCGGCAGAAAATGAGTAGATTTGATCAACTTGTCTACTATCACCCAAATAGTATCGTGGCCTCTTTGTGTCCTTGGTAATCCAGATACAAAATCCATTGTGATATTTTCCCATTTCCACTCGAGCATCTCTAAAGGTTGCAATAGGTCAGAAGGTTTCTGATGTTTGGCCTTAACCTACTAGCAAATTAAACAAGTCTGGACGAACTGAGCAATTTCCTTTTTCATGTTCTCCCACTAGTACAAACTCTTCAAGTCTTGGTACATTTTATTCCCTCCAGGATGTACCGTGTACTTAGATCGGTGTGTTTCTTCCAAAATTTCCTTCTTAAGCCCTTCGTCCTTTGGCACTACTATACAATTCTGAAACCTTAACACGCCACTTATTCCCATATTAAAATCCGACTTTTCTCCCTTGTTAACTTTCTCCAACCACTTTTGTACTTCAACGTCCTTCTCCTGAGCTTCCTTGATATGTTCCAACAGAGTGGATTTCACGACAATATTTCCAAGGATCACTTTTCTCGGTTCGAGACGAGGGTTCCTGGTGAGGAGGTCGAGAGAGCTATCCAAGTGGAGCAAGTGAAGGTGCCATTGGGGCCTATGACACGAGCCCGCGCGAAGAGATTGAATGAAGCACTACAAATATTGGTTCGTGCGGCCCGAGCATCCAGTGGAGAGCCAAAGGCTATTGAGGGCCTCAACGAAGCTCGATATGTGCGCCCCTGGTGGGGGGCTAGGGGGCAACGCCCCCGGAGCTTTTGGGCTAGTGGCGGCCCAAAGGGAGGCCCAAGGGCTGACCGCCTTTCCTTCAACTTTTACACGTTTTGTTAGGTTTTGGTTACGGCTACAAATAGCCCTAAGTCGTTGTTTACATGCAGTTTTTGGATGATTAATAAAATACACTTTTGAGAGTTCTCTCAAAGCTTCATTGAAGCACCATTGAATATCTTAGAATCGTTCTTAGGTATTCAATCGACTTATCAATCTAGGACCGCGCTAGATTGTGGCGTCCTCTACCAAATACCGAGGTTCGTTGGCCACGTGATCAACGGGTTTAGGTTATCCGCTGCGTTCGTCATCTTCAACGTGAGTATCTACCTTCTAGGTCCAAACCTTTCTGTACGGGTTGCATCACACGGTTGGTGCCGTTCGTATCAGTTCCAAACACTAACCTTTTCCAACAAGTGCAATTCTTTAATTATCAACCCTGCCACTTGCACTTGACGACTTAAAGCATCAGTCGCTACATTGGCTTTTTCTGGACGATACTTTATCATGCAATCATAGTCCTCTAAAAATTTCATCCATCTACGTTGTCTCAAATTCAGCTCTTTTTGGGAAAAAAAAGTACTTAAGGCTCTTGTAGTCCGTGAAAACCTCAAACGTCACTCCATAGAGGTAATGTCTCCACTTCTTCAGTGCAAATACTATGGCAGCTAATTCCAAATTATGAGTTCGATAGTTGTTCTCGTGAGATTTTAAGTTCCTAGAAGCATATGCAATCACCTTATCATTCTGCATCAACACACATTCCCAGCTTTCTTTTGAAGCATCCGTATAGACCACAAAATTATCCTTTCCATTTGGTAAGGCTAATACAGGTGCCCTCGTCAAACGTCTCTTTAACTCCTGAAAACTCTCTTCACACTTAGGGCTCTAAATAAACTTCCCACTTTTCTTAGTCAACTCAGTCATGGGTCCAGTAATTCTAGAGAAATCTTTGATAAATCTCTTGTAATACCCTGCTAATCCTATGAAACTTTGAACTTTAGTAGGGTTTTACGGTTGCTTCCACTTAGAAACTGCTTCAACTTTGGCTGGATCCACCTTAATTCCGTCCTTGGAAATTAGATGACCTAAGAAAGTTACTTTCTTCAACCGGAATTCACATTTGCTAAACTTAGCGTACAACTGGTGCTCCCTCAAGGTTTGCAAAACAATTCTCAAATGTTGCTTATGATCCTCTAGAGTTTTACAGTACACCAATATATCATTAATGAACACCACTACAAATTGATCCAGATAAGATTTAAAGATTCGATGAATTAAATCCATAAAAGCTGCAGGTACATTAGTGAATCCAAATGGCATCACTGCGAATTCAAAGTGTCTGTACCTCGAGTTAAAGGCAGTTTTAGGTATATGTTTTTTCAAAATCCTCAACTGGTAATAACCATGCCTGAGGTCTAACCTTGAAAATACTACCGCCCCTTGCAATTGGTCAAATAACTCATCAATGTGGGCTAAAGGATACTTATTCTTGATGGTAATGTCATTTAAGTCTCGGTAGTCTATGTACAATCTCAACCTACCATTTTTCTTTTTAACAATCAATACTGGAGCTTCCCACGGTGAATCACTTTCTTTTATAAAGTCTCACTCTAAAAGGTCCTATAATTATAACTTTAACTCTTTCAATTAAGCCGGATGTGACGACCCCACCTCCCCGTAAGGTGAACCAAAAGGGTTCGGTGGACCACTTGCCTAGCTCTCGCCAGGATTACGGAATCAAATCACATAAAACCCTATACAACGAGCGATAGAGCCCAAAGAAAACAAACAATCGGAGACTACTAATCCGGAAACACGATTACCAAACTATGTGGTACAATGGTACTTCGATTAAACACTACAATGGAAAAAAGATAAAAACAAAAAATGGAACGAAACATGGTCACGTCGAACTGGCTTGATATACGGTCGGATTCTCTTGCAAACTTTGCCGCCAAAAATTTTCTTTCCTTGTTCAAATGCTGCGCTCACTCGACCTTTCTGAAGGTTACATGAAAAGTTCACCAAAGCCATAGAAGCGTAACACCTCAAATGATTGCACTTAATAGACAAGATTAAATACTTATACATGTATTTACATCAGAGTCTTCAACATTTTAACTTGAAATACAAGCCAAAGTGTTCATACTAGTCAAAATACAATTAGGGTTTCAGTTACAAAGGAGCTTAACAAAATTACATATACATTAGCTCGACCCTTTCTTCCAAAACCATGGTTTCAAAGTTTGTCCCCTGTAAAGAAAACAAAGAGAACCGGAAGGGGGTGAACTTACGCTTAATGAGGTACTAGAAGTATAAACAGTAAAGAATCATGTAACTTTATTTTCATCAATCATATACACACATCATATAGAATAGGAAACAGTTAAACACAGTGATTCAAATCGAAAGGATACAGGTGGCTCTCAGGAGCCAAATTCCCATTTGCTTCACCGGAGCTTGATTAAATAATAGTTGACACTCCATCAACTTCCAAATAAAGTAACCAGTCCAGTCCAGTAGAGCACCACTTTACACCAAAATCCATCCACCAAACATACCCCTTATTGGGCCCGAACACCTCAGCAGAAACAGAAGTAGTAATACTCGAGTATACCAGAAATACAGAGTCTCCAATACCTAAAGATTTCCCAAAAACAGACTACCATGACTTGTTATCTAATCGACCAGGCCTTTGCTGGCTCAAGTTGAGTAATTTAGCCACAGGATTTGAGCTCAGAGGTCACAGAAGGGTCGTTGGATCCAAGCGTCCAAACAACGTCAGAACAAATATAGATACAGATAAAAGATTCAAATACACACAGTAAATGATCACAAGGCAAGAGAACAAGTGTGATAAAGTACACCCTCGTCTCATTCAGAATAAATAGATTTCATAGTCATTCAAGTCATAGATTTAACAGATTTCAAGTACAAATAAACCAGTTAAGCAACAATTCAGGGGAGTGGTACACTCACTAGTTCAAGCAAAGATAACTTCACAAGTTTTCTCCCAACGTATGCCTTTGATCATCAACAAACCCTAAAAATAACCAAGGTAAAACACTTTTGGTTCGTATATCCACAAATCCAGGAAACTGAATACACAAATGAGCCTTGACTACAAGTCGTTAATTAACTACTAGGGCAAAGAAATAACAATGTGGATTTGGAATAAAAAGGTAGCGGTTGGTCTTAATAACATGAACAACCCTAGAACCCTTAATTTTTAGCCAGAATCAACCCAAACTCAAAGAAATCGAGTAACCCTAAAATTTTTGACAACATGCCCTTTCTATTTACCTAATTTCCATCCATTATGGCTTCATTATTTTTTTTCAATTTAGCCCCAAAATCACACACAAATAATCTTACCACAATAGCCTTTCACTAGGCTCAAAGTCATTCCATTACAAAACAATGCTAGCAATGTAACCGGAACTAATGTTCAAGACAAATAACAAGATAACAGGTTTGACGCCTCTTGGCATTTTGGTCACAACCGATGTGAAAGCCCCACCTAAGGCGAACCAAAGGGGTTAGCGGACTGCCTGCCCAGCTCTCGCCAGAACTAACGGTGCAGTTTAGAGCGATCTAATACGTTCCGGAACATACAAACGCGCGTAAACAAGTTAAAATGTCCAAATAAAAAAAATGAAACCGGAGTCGGCCATGAGTAGTAACCAACATGTCAAAACCCAACCAAACATCAAGCAAATATTTACAAGTTGAAATTAAACATATACAATCCAAAGTGGCATACAAAAGTTATTCAAAAGTGGATACATGTACGGTTTGCCAAATCAAAAGAGAAACGGACCCAAAAGTACATTTAGGGTTTCAATCAAAGAGCTATATAAAAGATATGTCCATCTAGCTCAATTCGGCAACCAACTATCAAATCCAGTTCAAAAGTATTTATTTTCCTATAAGGAAAACAAAAGGAATAGAGTGAGTTTACGCCCAGTGAGATAATACCACTCAAACAGCAAAGTTCACATAAGCATAAAGCTTTTCATTCCAATTCATCAAAAGTAAGCAAAGGCACACATCAATAATGGTGATAAAAGGATACGGGCGGCTCTCAAGAGCCCCTTTCCTCGCTTGCATTCTTGATCGGACCTTATTGACCCTCCGTCAATGTTTAAAAGTAACCAACCGTAGGCTCCACTTTACTTCCATTCCTTCCACCCAACATACCCCTACCGTGCCTGAACTCCAAACAGTAGAAATTTGGTAATACTCGAGTATACATGTGACAGCCCCATCTTCCCCTAAGGTGAACCAAAGAGGTTAGCGGACTGTCTGCCCAGCTCTCGCCAGGACTAACGGTGCAGTCTAGAGCAATCTATTGCGTTTCGGAACTTATAAACGAGCGTAAACAAGGCAAAAGGGCAAAACAACCCAACATAAAAAAATGAAATTCGGAGTCGGCCATGAATAGTAACCGACCCGTCAGAACGCAACCAAATATCGAACAAACATTCACATCTTGAACTTTAGCAAATACAATCCAAAGTGACATACAAAAGTTGTCAAAAGTGAATATATACACGATTTGCCAAATTGAAAGTGAAAACGGCCCTAAAGATACATTTAGGGTTTCACTTCATATACAATCCAAAAAAAAATACATGTAGTTCATTCGGCAACCATCTATCAAGATTCATTCCAAAAAGTGTCATATTCCTGTAAGGAAAACAAAAGGAACGGTGTGAGCTAATTGCCCAGTGAGATACTATCACTTACGCAACCAATTGCATATGGCATCAAGCTTTCATTAAATATAGTAAAATAAACAAAGGCACACGTCAAATATGGTGATAAAAGGATACAAATGGCTCTCAAGAGCCCTTTTCATCGTTTGCATTTCTTGATCGAACGTCATTGACTCTCCGTCAATGTTCAACAATAACCAACCGTAGACTCCACTTTACTTCCATTCCTTGCACCTAACATTCCCCAACCGGGCCCGAAATCCAAACACTTGCATTGTGGTATTACTCGAGTAAATCAGAATCGAGAGTCTCTCATACTACAAGATTCCATATAACATTGCCCCAAGGCACATTAATTGGCACGACCAAGCCCTCGCCGGCTCGATTCAATCAATTACCAATGGGGTTGAGCTCAAGGATAACAATTGTAGTTGTTGGAGACTCGTCCAAATGACCCCAAGTCATGTATTTCATTTCATATAACATTTCATATAACATTCCAATAACATGCGAAACAATAAGTGAGAGTGATAAAGTACACTCTCACTTTAATCAATTAACATTCAACAACTCAAGTTCAAGTATCAAAGTCATATAATAACACACAAGTGAGTAGTACACTCACCAAGCTCGCAAACGTGGTTTCATGCACTTCCGTCAAAAGAACGTTGTGCACCACGGTCACGTCCCAAAACATGCAAACAAATACAATGAAACTCGATAACGAGTCATAAACCAAGGCCAAACATGACCCCAATAGGGTTCCATAAGCATATACAAACATTAAGGAAACCAGAAATTTCGGAAATGTAACTAGCTTTGGCCCTGAAAAAAAAACAGTTTTTGTCCTCGTTTTGCGGTAATGGCACCCATTTCACTACGATTATCGGATGAGGGTACAAGACCCACCATTTCGAAGCTAAAAGACAGGGCTACAACATCACAGAAGGTCACTCAACCCAGTTTTGAGTGCAAACAGGTCAAAAATGCAAGATACTACATCAAAAACGTAAAACAGATTCACCAAAATGCATTCTAGCAGAAACATCATAACTCAGGTTCTCCAAGTCCAAATCCAGAAATTCCAAAACCAGCTGAAAGCTAAGAAATAGGGTTAAATTTCATCAGAAGGCCTCAACAACCAATTCGGAAGCAATTTCGGCCAAAACAACCAATTACAGGTGCAATTCTTACATTCGGGTAAAACCAGAATAGCAATAGTAATTTCGACTTTTCTCATTCTACACTACTCTGATTGACCTGAAATTTTGTAGGAACCTATAAAATGTCATTCCATACAACTTTCATGTTTTAAGACAAGGCCAATTCAGCCTCTAACTAGGAGCTAAAAATTCAGGCAGAATGCTCCCACAAGAACCCTAATTTTCTGAAATTTCTTCCAAACCAGAAATTGGTTGCAATTAATCACTTTTCCACCTCTTAGAGTCATTATATACCAATTCCAATCATTATAGATAGCCACACAATCATGCTTATATTAAAACAGAAAAATTCCCAAAAATAATAAATCTTCATCACTACAACCACAAATCAAGAATTAATCCATAAACTTGCATCTCATACTACCACTAAGCATGATTTAAGCATCAATTAAGGGAGGAGGGTGGTTCTTCACAACTTACCTTAAAATAAGAGAGAGAGAGCTATTGGACACCTTAACTTTCCAAATAACTTCACACAACAACTCACCAACACCTCCTTAAGTGGTTTTATGGAACACAAACAAGGTTAAGGAGTTGTTTTGGTAGATTTGAGCAAGATGGGAGCCAAAAACTTGAAGAGTTTTCTTCCTTTCTTTGCTAGAGAGAGCCGGCCAAGATGGAGAAGAAAAGAGTGAATTTTTGGTAATTTTGGAGATATTTTAACCAAATGGTAAAAGCATGAATAGTAGTCAAAAGTTGCAACCACTCACAAAGTGACACTTGTCACTTCATTAAAGCATCTCTATCCTTTTGTTCCCCCTCACATCAATCACATATCATCCTCTAATTATCTCTTAACACCCGATAAATTTAACCCAGTATCCGAAACTTAACCTAATTGGCCGAATTTTTGCGAACTTTTCGTACTAGTGGGTCCAACGTCCTGTATACGCTCTTAATTTCTCAAAACCTATTCGATATTAGAAAAATCATGTAAAAACTATATCTGCTCATTAAAAATATCTAGGAATTTTTCCTAAGCACGAAAATGCAGAAAACAAGCCATGAAAAATATAAAACCTAGAAAATGAAAAATACGGGTTCTCACACTCTCTCCCCCTTAAAAGAATTTCACCCTCGAAATTTCTCACCTTAACTCATGAAAAGGTTAGGGTATTTCTTCTTCCACTTCTCAGGTAGCTTCCTCTACCCCATGGTTTCTCGACAGTATCTTCACCAATGGAATCTGCTTGTTTCTTAGCTCTTTGACTTTTCGGTCAAGCACTTGGACAGGTTTCTCTTCGTAAGCAAACGATTCGTCTACGTCGATCTCCTCTGGTTGTAAGAAATGGGTTGGGTCGGGATAGTATTTCTTTAGCATCGAGACGTGGAAAACGTCGCGAATCCGAGAAAGACTGGACGGCAGCTCTAATCGATACGCTACCGTTCCTACTCTTTGAAGAATCTTGAAGGGTCCAACGAACCGCAGTTGGAGCTTCTTTCCTTTGCCCGTTGTGACACTTTGTAAAGGTGTGACTTTAAGAAATACATGGTCTCCAACCTCGAACTCCAAGCCTTTTCTTCGATTGTCTGCGTAGCTCTTTTGTCGGTTTTGAGCTGTTTGGAGTCGTTGCCGTATCAACTTGACCTTTTCTCGAGCTTCCTCCATCCAAAGAATAGTGGTTGGATCTAATGTCTTCCTCTCGCCAACTTCATCCCAGTAAATTGGTGATCGGCATTTTCATCCATATAATGCTTCATATGGAGCCATTTGAATCGACGAATGGTAGCTATTGTTGTATGCAAACTCTACTAAGGTCATGTGTTGACCCCAGTTGCCTCCAAAATCCAGAATGCAAGTTCGTAGCATGTCCTCGAGAGTTTGAATGGTTCGTTCTGATTGTCCATCCGTCTGAGGGTGATAGGTTGTGCTCAAGTTGAGTTTCGTCCCTAGAGTCTCCTGGAACTTTTGCCAAAACCGAGATACAAAACGTGGATCTCGATCAGAGACGATACTGACTGGAACGCCGTGTAGCCTTACGATCTCGTTCATGTACAGTTGAGCCAACTTGTCCATGGAATACTTCATGTTCACCGACAAGAAATGGGCCGACTTGGTTAATCGATCGACGATCACCCAAACGGCATCGTGTCCTCGCTGCATTCGCGGCAAACCTGAAACGAAGTCCATGGTGATGTTTTCCCACTTCCATTCAGGTATCTCCAGCGGTTGTAACAAGCCCGATGGTTTTTGATGCTCTGCTTTAGCTTGTTGGCAAACGAGACATTTTTGCACGTATAGAGCAATTTCCTTCTTCATATTGTCCCACCAATAATTTCCTTTCAGGTCTTGATACATCTTACTACCACCCGGATGGATTGTATACTTGGATCGATAGGCTTCCTCTAGAATCTCTGTTTTCAACGATTCATCTTTCGGCACCACTATTCGGTTTCGGTATTTTAAAATACCCTCAGGACCAAAATTGAAATCAGTGGTTTCTCCTTTTCCCACTTTCTCTCCCCATTTCTGCACCAATGCATCTTCCTTTTGAGCTTCTTTAATCCTTTCCAAGAAGGTAGAAGTCACTTTAATATTGCCAAAAATCACCTTATGGCTCCCAGGGCAGGGTTTCCATTCACACACGGAGTCTAACAATTCCCACTCTTTGATCATTAGACTCGCGACCTGAGTTTTGCGACTTAGGGCATCGTCCACCACGTTTGCTTTTCCCGGATGGTAGTTGATGGTACAGTCGTAATCCTCCAAAAATTCCATCCACCCTCGCTGCCTCATGTTTAATTCCTTCTATGAGAAAAGATACCTCAGGCTTTTATGATCGGAGTAAACGTCGAAAGTTACTCCATATAAGTAGTGCCTCTACTTCTTCAGAGCAAAAACAACTGCATCTAGCTCCAGATCGTGGGTCGGGTAATTTTGCTCGTGGGGTTTTAACTTCCTCGAGGCAAAAGAGATCACATTTCGATTTTGCATTAATACACAACCCAGGCCTTCTCGGGATGCATCAGTGTACACAGCATATCCGTCCACCCCGTTTGGTAAGACTAGAACTGGAGCCATGGTCAATCTTTTCTTTAATTCTTGAAAACTTGTCTCACTTCGGGCGTTTCATAAGAACCGACCATGTTTCTTCGTCAAATCGGTTAAAGGGCCGGCTAGTTTGGAGAAGTCCTTGATAAAACGCCGGTAATATCCAGCTAGTCCTAGAAAGCTGCGGACCTCTGTGGGAGTTTCTGGCCTCTTCCAATTAGTCACAGCCTCTACTTTCGTCGGGTCGACTAAAATACCCTCTTGAGAAATTACATGCCCCAGAAAAGCAATTTTCTCTAGCCAAAATTCGCACTTGCTGAACTTGGCATACAGTTGATGGTCTCTCAGGGTTTGCAAGACAGTCTTCAAGTGTTGCTCATGCTCTTCACGGGTCTGGGAATAGACCAGGATGTCATCGATGAAGACTACGACAAATCGATCCAGGTAGGGCTTAAAAACCATATGCATTAGGTCCATGAAGGCGGCAGGAGCATTGGTTAGTCCAAAAGGCATCACTGCGAACTCGTAATGCCCATATCTCGAGTTGAAGGTGGTCTTCGAAATATCCTCCTTCCTGATTAGTAACTGGTAGTACCCTTGACGGAGGTCCAGTTTCGAGAAGACCACTGCTCCTTGCAACTGATCAAATAGCTCATCGATATGGGGCAGTGGATACTTATTTTTAATTGTAATATTATTCAGGCCCCGATAATCAATACACATCCTCAAACCACTATCTTTTTTCTTTACAAACAGTACAGGAGCTCCCCAAGGAGACCCACTCTCTTGAATAAATCCCCGCTCCAGAAGGTCCTGTAATTGCAACTTTAGCTCCTTGAGCTCGGCAGGAGCCATTCGGTATGGTGTTTTTGAGATGGGTGAGACTCCCGGTAGCAGGTCTATTTTGAATTCAATTTCTCTTTCTGGAGGTAAGGCTACTAATTCATCAGGAAACACGTCCGGAAATTCCTTCACTATGGCCACATCCTCCACTTTCAACTTATCCATGGGGGTGTTAATAAAAAAGGCCAAAATCCTTGCGCTCCTCTGCTTAGCAATTTCCTAGCCCGAATGCCCGAAATCAAAGCAGATGAGGCTAACCTACCCCTTATATCCAACCTTAAGGTCGCCTCACCAGGGATACGGAATTCCACGACTTTCATTTTACAATCCAGTTGGGCATTATATTTGGCTAGCCAATCCATACCCAAAAATCACATCATACCCCTTAATGACCAGACTTATCAAATCCCCTAACAATCTTTTCTCTCCTACCCACACTTCACAATCCCTTTAAACCATACTAGTAACCAAGCATTGATTCCCCGTAGGTGTACTAACTTCTATGTCGTATGGTAAACTAGCAGGTTTTATATCGATGCCACACATGAAATCAGGGTTAACAAAGGAATGGGTGGCACCATGATCAATTAAAACTTTGGCAAAACGGTGGAAAATAGGGATCGTACCTTCTACGACCTCTGAGGAATCTGGGACCTGTCGAGGTTCTAAGGAATAGACTCGAGCTGGCACTTTAGGTTTCGCCTCATTGCCCTTATTCGGTCCCGTGTTGGTCTTTAACGTGGGTCGAGCTCCCCTTCCTTCTTGCGTTAAAAGTGGGCAGGTAGCAAGCTGGTGGTCTGCGCTTCCGCAACGCAGACATTTGCCTCCTTTCTTCCAGCAATTGTCTTCAGAGTGATTCAGCTTTCCGCAGTACCCGCAAGGTCCACGGGATGCCGAACCTGAACCTTTCTGGAAATTTCCACCTTGGCCTCTCCCGGCCAGGCCGCCCCTAGACTGAGCCCCTCTGCCCGAACCTGACTGTCGCCCACCTCCAGCTCAGCGTCCAAACTTGGAGGGAGTACCTTTGTCCCATTGTCCGGAGCTACTTCCAGGAAAGCCCCGCTTTTTCGCCTGGAAGTTCCGGACCTGTAATCGAGCACTCTCTACCCTTTGGGCCTTTTCTACGACCTCGCTAAAAGCATTGATTTGAGCCACTGCGAGGTCCTTCTGGATTTCAACGTTCGAGCCCTGGATGAAACACCTGATTCGCCGTTGCTCCGTCATGATCAGCTCAGGCGCAAATTTGGACAAACGGGTGAACTGGCTCTCGTATTCTGCCACCGATTGAGTTCCTTGGCGGAGTCGGATGAACTCATCTTCCTTTCTTTCCTGAACTAGAGGAGGGAAGAATTTCACGTTAAATTCCCTGATAAAATTCACCCAAGTCCTGGGCGTTTGTTCCCGTTCCCATTTTTGCCGTATGACGTTCCACCAGGAACGGGCCGCCCCTTCTAACTGGAATACGGTAAAAGTCACCTGCCGTTCATCGGTGTAGTGTAAAGCCGCAAAAATATCAACCATCTTCTCGAGCCATCGCTCGGCAACATCCGGATCAGGTCCCCCAATGAATTTGGGTGGAGCAAACTTTTGAAAACGTTCGAGAGCTCTGTGTTCGCTCTCGATGTGGTTACCAGGGTTTCCGGGGTTTCCAGGATTAGGGTTTGTATTCTGACCTTGTTGCCGCACCACTTGTGCTAGCAAGTTAGTCATTTGCTGCATAGCGGCAGCGATTTGCACATTGGGGTCAGGGTTAGGTCCCGTAGAAGTTTCCCCAGTACCCCTATCCGGTGTGGGTTGTCTATTTCCGCGCCCATGTCCCCGTCCACTACGTGTTCCTTCCATACTTTATATGATCTAGGCAATGGTACTAAACCAATATAAAACAATGCATGTAAGTAACCCAAAACTTTTCCAAACAAATATATACATTCCAAACAAGGCAAACAACACACATATATACAAGCAGTCAAGTCAAATTCAGTCAAGTCGAGTACAAAACATGGACAATCCCCAAGGGAATGGCCTCAACAAAAGAAATATACACGTAGCTAATCTAGACGTACAAAATGATTAGCTAAGGCCCTACTCCCTATCCGCCCTATATACAAAACCAAAACTACCCAAAACAACTCTAGGAGTCGTAACCTAGACCGATGACGAGCTATGAGACCCACCTGATGGAGTGGATCCAACCCCAGCCTCAGGCCCCGCACAGGAGTTCTCGTCGCTCACGCCCTCGACCATCTCGACGCAAAGATTCAGGATCGAAGCGGCTCGATTCTTCACCTTTCGAGCTCGCTTGGACTCGCGCTCATGGACTTCCTTCAGCTGAGTGCAGAGGTCATCAACCCTATCCTCTGCCTCAATGTAAGGCCCAAAGACAACTTAAGAGGGGGGTGAATTAGGTTGATTAAAATCTTAATCAAATTTATGCAATTTTTCTTTAATAAAAATTTACCTTCTTTTCTAGTAATGATCAACCAAGTAGATTAGAAGAAGAGAACAATATTGATCAGAAAAACAAGTATAGATAAGCAATGAGAATTTTATTAAACAAAAAGTAAGATAGAATATCAAACCGATTGTCTACCAAGCTTTCCTCAAACTTGAAGACCAATCACTAGGTTGAGCAACTTCTCTTTGATGAAAGATGTTCAACTAGATGTACAATGGAGGGAGAACTTCCTCTTTGCCCTAAGCCTCACTTATTCAAGCTAAGAAGTTTTACAATCACTCAGATAACCCTCAACAAAGCTACACTAATGAAACTTTCAACCACAAAAGAAATGCTCACAAGAAATTCACACCACTTGGTAGGACTGTGCATCGAAATCGAATTCGGTAAATCGGAAGTTTGAAATCGGAATTTTTCGAAATTTTGGTCTGATTTTTCCCGACCGAATTCGATTTCGAAATGGCAAGTTTCGATTCGAATTCGACACCGAATTGAATTCGGAATTCGGTGGCTTCCGAATTCACCAAATTCAAACCTGTGCATATTTCTTTTTCTTCTCAGGCAGAACAAAACAAAAACGATGCCTGCAGAAACTAAAATCTACTAGTACCATATTATACGTACGTGTCCTTAACTTCCCATTCATTCAGGGTCATCAACTTCATACAGCTGAGAACCCATGTCCTAATTTTGTTAATAGCTCATTGCCCATTCCGCCTCCATTTCTGTACACGCCGCCACCATGCTCTCCATTTCCCCTATACAGCCCACCTCCTCTCAATCCACAGCCCATTCCACCCTCCTCCGTCAGCTTCCCCTCTCCCGTTCCCACCATTTGCATCACCGCCGCAGCAGATTTTGTTTCCATTTACTCCAGCTCTCCCGCCGCCGCCACCCCTCGGCCCTTCTCATCTGTGCCCTCGACGCAGCTCAACCTTACGATTACGAAACCCGACTCTCCCGCCGCTTCTCTCAGTCCACAGCGCTCAAGATTGCCATCATTGGGTTCGGTGGAGAGGGAGGAAGGAAGGTGAGAGAGAGACGAGGAAGAGGCGGCAGAACACAGATTAGGATTTTTGCAATTTCAATTGTTAGATGTTATGTTAGTATTATTGTTATTACTTATTATTTATTAACTATTTAACCTATTATGTTACATAATATGTATTATATATATTATTATATTATATATAAATATTATTATTCGAATTCGAAATAAAAGTTTCGATTTCGAATTCCGATTTCGAATTCCCAATTCGAAATCGGTAATTCCGATTTCAAAAACTATAATTACGAATTCGATCCGATTTCGACTAATTCGAAATCGGAATTACCGAATTCCATTCCGAATTACCGAAATTCCGATTTCGAATTTTCGAATTTAATTCGAATTCGATCTCGAAATCGGAATTTTTCGACTTTGCACACCCTTACCACTTGGAGAACAAATCTAGCTTTGGAGACTATTTTCTAGCTAAAATATCTCATGAGAACTTGTAAACAAAGTGTGCAAAAGTCTGTTCTTGGTTCAGAACAGTTTGTATTTAAAGGGGACCAAAAATGGGTTTCATCAATGCTTCCAACGGATAGAAGGTAGATGAAGAGTCAGCTAGCCGTTGGGGCTGTCGGACGTCCGACGAACAAATCATCGTCCGAACCTTTCGTCCGAAAACAGCCAAGTTGTAGTTCGGACGTCTAATGCATTTTTATCGTCCGACAGCATCAGCGTCCGATCATCGTCAGAGAGTTGGCAAGTCTTCTTGGAATTTTTCAGACATCCGATGTGGTTGATGTGCGTCCGAGGCGTGCGTCTGATACTTCCGGACGTCCGATGCTTCCATATGAGCGTCCGGCAGAGCTTTCTTCTTGATGTTCTTTATCCTTTCGGACAGATTCCCTTCGGACGTCCGACATGAGTGTCCTGTTTTTGCTTCTTCTTTTGGTTGATTTTCATTTCATGACATATTCGTACCTGATTCTTTGATAGGCAAAAACACTTATATTTGAAGAAAGTTAGATAAACATTTCAAAGTACTTTGTGATCATCAAAACCAAGAATAACATTCTCCCCCTTTTTGATGATGACAAAACAAAAGTTTGAAATGAGATTTGATGATTGCAATATAAGCTCCCCCTTTCTCAATTGACAAAAAACTCCCCCATACTTAGTGGATCATAGAGCAAAAATTTTGAAACACTCCCCTTCATTTGGCTACCCAACCGAATTAATCAATTATCCAAAAACATAACAATTAAACAGCCAACATCCAACAACATTTTACCAATTCAATCCATCAGCCATTCCAATTTCAATTAAATCATCAATCAATCCAAACCAGTCCTCTCCCCCTTTTTGTCATCACAAAAGGGTAATCAATCACACCCATCACATCCACAAAAACATTCATCAATCATATCACGGAGAACCTGATAAGTGACTAATTTACGTAATAATTGTATGACATTTTATATTATTTTTAGTCACTTTGGTTATATTATTGGAAGAATATGAATCATTTTGGCTATAATTGGTGAAAAATGTTTTTAAGTGATTAAATGAGGTTTTTATCACTTTTTACTTGGATTTTGTGTATTTTGACAATTTTGACACATTTTCGTATTTCGGCTATAACTTGAGCTACAATGATCGGATTGGGATGATTCTTGAACCCCTTTGAAGATAAGAGATAGATCTACAACTTTGGTGAAGACATCCGAATCCAGTTTGAAGGTTTTCTAGGTCAAAAAGCCGAAGTACAGAGTCAATTGCTATTGGTCGAAACTGGAACAAGGCATGGAGCAGGCAAGGGTATTTCAGTCATATCTCAGCCTACACAGATCCAAATGAGGTGATTCTTGATGCATTGGAAAGATAAATCAAAAGGCTACAACTTTCGTGTTTTAGGCATGAGCTGGTTCAGCCTCTAACATCAACAAAAGATCGGTTGAAGTTGGGCCAAAAATAGAGCAAGTGATCCACACTCGGATCCACTATTCATCCGAACCCTCGGCTGTTTCTGGGTTAGTAGATCCGAGGTACTGTAGTAGCTCGGATCACTATAGCAGCCCAGATTTACTGTAGCAATCCGGCCGGAACTTGGCCGGATTCCTGGCTGGATTGTGGTCAGAGAAGGCTGCTTTTTACGCGGAAAACTCAATTTCACCTCCACCAACTCACATGGGATGCTATACATGTGAGAAACATTCCCAGCTGTAAAAGGGAGATGTAATCCTCATTTCTTGACCACCTTTTCATCATTAAAGAGCAAATTCATTGCAAAAGGAGAGGGGAGTAGATAGCAGAGAAGGAAGAATAGAGAGCAAGACATAGAAGAGACATACGGGAGAAACTTGGTCTGCAACAATGTAGTTCTTTCATCTTCTTAGTAGTAGGTTAGTTTAGTTTAGCTAGTAGTTCATCCTTTCTTGTTATTAGCTAGGCAAAGATGAAGATGGAGGATGAAGAAGGCAAGGAGATGAACTCATGTGACAAGGGTTACATTCCTTCCAAACTCTTTATCTTTTGTACTTGATTCCAAGTTTAGTTAATATACAAGTTCTGGAATTTATGTCTATTATGTGTTTCTAAAGTTTAAGCCTTGGGTTTGGTTGAACTTTCTATAATTGTTAGTGTTTATTATTTGGTTATTTGATTGCTATGATTTGAGCAAGTTATTTAGCACTTTGGCTCTTGAAATCATGATTAATCTGGTACCATTAATTATGATTATTTAAGGTGTTGTTTCTGCCATGGAAATTGAGATTTAACACTAGTTCAAGAAGTGCTAAACATAGGGAGTACACTCACGAAAGTAGAGGTGCACCTATGTGGTTTTTAGTGATTCGTTTCATGTAATTTCATTGAAGAAATGAACTTGTAGCTAATTTCATAACCATGAAAATAGGTATGGATTAGTTATGAGTATAGTTGATTCACTACGAAAGTAGGTTTCACATGTTTAAGGAAATTACACTATAACTAGCTTAGATGTAGTACTCAAGGATCCAAAAATAGCACTTGCATGAGTAGTTAGGGATACCACAACCTAAGGAGCTTTCATTTGTTATTTTCTTGCATAAGTTCAGTAAGTTTTACTTGTTATAATTCATTGATAGTCTAAATAATAGAGAAACTTTAGTAATACCGGTAATTGTTCACTCTTCCCTGTGGGATTGACCCGATATATACCCTAAACTACTAGTTGATCTGTATACTTGCAGTGTACGGGTGTAATTCGGTATTTTTTAGCTTGCACGTATGTAAAATACCCGTCAAGTTTTTGGCGCCGCTGCCGGGGAAGATTTGGCAATATCGGTGTGAAAAGCAACTTTATTAATTTAGACAATTTCACTTGTTTTTGTTGGTTAAGTGTCTTGTTGAGTCTTTTATGTTTAATGTCTTGTTTTTTGTATGTTTTAAGTCATCTATTCTTCTTGACTAAACTTGTTTTCGAGCTACTTTGAGAGCATGTTTAGGGGATCAAGGAGAGTAGAAAACAGGGGAGGACAATGCTTGAGAAATGGAGGTTTGGTAATAAATGGTTGCCTAGTGCAAAGCTCCTTCAACAGAGGTAACCAAGAATTTACTGAATGTATGTCTTTTGAAGATGGTTTAAGGTGCTTAAAGGCAAAATTTGATGTAATTAAGTTACAAGTTCAAATGGACACCATGATGCATGAAATTGAGCAGAGGAGGAATGTTAATGTTTTTAATTCTTATCATGTGATTTGTGACTTGTGTGGAGGTTATCATGCTACTAATACATGTATGCAAGCACAAAATGTGGATTATTATGATGAATTAGAGCATTACAATCCTTGTTTTGATCAATATAGTGCTAATTGGAGCAATTCTCCTGCTTATGGTTGGAATAATCAATGTACTTATAGTGATAATTCATGTTTTTATGATTACCAACCTGAAAGTGTCCAATATGAATTAAAACCATCTTGGGAGTTGGCAATGGAAAGGCTAGCTAATGCATCTTTGCCTTGGGAGTTAGAAAGTGAACCATTAGCTAATGATTCTAATGCATCTTGGGAGCTAGCTGTAGAAAATTATTCTAATCAATTTGATTTAGCAATAGAAAAGCTAGCTAATGCAACTTCTGACCGTTTTGACAGGATTGAGGAAAGAATAGATGAATTAGCTTCTCACTTTGGTAGAATACATGAGCAATTGAATGCATTGTGTGAAGTTATTTCTTCTAATAATTTGCAAAATGATCCTAGCATGAATGGTGGAAATGTTGTATGTGAAAATGGATTGCATTTGGATGAAAATGATGAATCTCAATTATATTTCAATGAGCAAATATCCATTTCACATGATAATACCTTTGAAACTAACTTTGAGCCTCAAGAGGTGAGTCTTAATGACTCATTTTTCACCCCTCTTGAGGAGTGCATTGAAAGTATAGGTTCTAAAGGTATTCCAGCCCAAGATACTCTCATGGCATTTCATTTGGTAAGTTCTCAAGTGGTGTATATTCAAGGTAATATCTATGAAACACTTGGTATAGGTAAGTCACTTTCATTTCTCACATCATTAGATCTTGTGGCTTTTGCTATAAAGTCACCTTTTAATGATCCACCACGGCCTAAAATGGTGGATTATTCGTTAACTAAGCCTCCTTGAAAAATGAGGTGACATAGTCAAGCTAATGACTATAAAACAAGTGCTAGTTGGGAGGCAACCCAACGATTTCTTATTTTTAGTAAGTTTAGTTGTTTAAACTAGTATTTTTGTGTGTTTTATAGGTGGCAATGGCAATGGTTTACCCAAATTGTTAAAGTGCAGAAGAGATTAGAAGCAAGCAAAAAGGGAGTTTTCTTGTTCATTTGATCCAATTCATGCATTTGAAGTGCTTAATTCTAAAGTTATATTGATGCATGATTTCATGTTTCAAGGAGCAATTGGTTGAGAAAGCACAATTTTTATGTTTGCGGAAGGAGAAACTGTAGAAATAAAAAATTTCTGCAGCAAATCCGGCCTCAAATCCGGCCATAAAATGGCCGGATTCATGGCCGGATTATCAGGGGAAGAAAAAAATCAAATTTTCGGAGCTACTGCCTCATATCCGGCCGGAAATCCGGCCAAGTTTCTGGCCGGATATGCAGAGTTAAAAAAAAAAAAAAAAAAAAGAGGCACTGTAGCAAATCCGGCCAACAATCCGGCCAACTTTAGGCCGGATTAAAGGCCGGATTGAGAGGCAAAATTGGAAAAAATTTTCGTGGCTACTGGCCAGTATCCGGCCGATAATCCGGCCGAATATCCGGCCGGAAACTGGCCGGATTCTGGCCAGTTTTGCACAATAGAAGGGAATCCGCGCACGGATTCCCCAAGTTTTTTCTTCCTCCTTTCTTCAACATTTCACACACACTCACACCTAAAACACACACTACTCCTAAAATCCAACTTTTCACCATCCAATCTCCAAACTAAATACACCAAAACATTCCGCTTTCCCTTGAGAGTTGATTCCATAGTGTAAAATTCTTCAAAAACAAGTTGTAATTTGGATTTGAGCTTGAGAAGAAACAAGGGTTTCAAACTTTGAACTCTTCATTTGGGCCAAATTGGAGTGAAATTTTTGGGGGTTTCTTCACCATTTGCATCATTAATCATCTACCAACAAGTTTGAGGTAACAAATCTTCACCAAATGTTGTCATTTGAATTTTGCCAATTTTCACTTTTTCCTATTTTTGGGCAATTTCGAATTTTTTTCATTTTGTGAAGTTTGATGCTTTTTATGATGTTATTGAGTTTATTGATGATTATTGGTGATGTTTAACTCATGGGTTTGAGATTATTTGGTGAATTTAGCAATTTTAAGCTAATCTTGAGGATTACTTTGATTTGATCATTATTAGCTAAATTTTTGGGGCAATTGGATTGAAGAAAATTGTATGAGAGTAATGGATTGCTCTAGGATATTTACATGCTAAATTTAGGCTTAATTAGCTTATCCTTTGATTTTTGGCATTGTTTATTCTAGAAAATTTGATTAAAGTTGAATTAATGACCTTTTTAAGTCTAAACTCATGGTTAAGGTGCTTTTTAGCATTTCATTATGCTTATTTAGGTCATTAAGTTGGGAGTAAGTTGTGTGATTGTTTAATTGCTTTCTCTACTTATTTGGACATTTTATGCTTAAGTGTTTTATTTGGAAAAAAAATGAAATAAGCATTTGTTGTTGATAATCAATTGTAAAGTCTTGCTTATGAAGTTAATTGCTAATTATTATGGGAGTAAGTTGATAAGATTGGCTAATTAAAGATAAAGAGGTAAAAGTGAATGAGTTTTCATTATCTTTACTTAGCAACGTACCAATTCAATGAAGTTAACATTTAATAATTTTAATTAGGTACAATGGCTCGCACTAAGAAAGGTGCAGTGAAATCACCTCCTAATAGGAGAGGAGAAGCTTCGACGTCTAGACCACCGCGCTTGAAAAGAAAAGCGAGTAGACGCCTTGCGCTTCAAGACGAGCCATTATCCGAGGAGGAGAATCAACAACAAGAACAACAAGAGGAACAAGAGGTCCAAGGGGAACAAGAGGAGGAAGTCCCATATGATAAGTCGCGCTTTACCTCCGCCGAAAATGAAGCTTGGTACAATGATAGGAGGGGAGCTAAGGTATTGGTGGAGAAAGATGTCACTCCGGATGTTGAGGAGGTCTACCATCTCAAGGCTTCTTTTGCCAAACTGGGATGGGAAAACTTCTTTAACATCCCAAATTTCTATTATGAGGAGCTTGTCCGAGAATTCTATGCGAATGTGGAGGACAAGAAGGTTTTTCACTACGACACGGAAGTGATTACCAGTACAGTGCGAGGGAGAAAAGTTCGAGTCCATAGAGCTGATTTGGAGCGCTATCTTCATGTTTCGGATGTGGGGCGTAAGGTAGATTTGAAGAAAGCTTTTAAACCCAACGACTTGGATTCTTGGAACATGCTAGAGGCACTTGTACGCTTGGGGGTTGAGTATAAAGCTACTAGGACGACTGGGCGATATTCCGTATTGACTTCGTCATTTCCGGAGTCGCAACGTCTTCTTATTTATCTATTTTCCTCCAACATTATTCCGAGGGCGAGTGGAACCAATGAGGCGCGCACAAGCGACATCTATTTCTTGGATAAAATGGAGCATGGCTTAGGAAATATCCAGGGCATTCCATTGGGAAGCATTATCACCAACCACATGTGGGCTGTGGTTCGCAGTAACGACATCAAACATGCCTTCCCATATCCTCGGTTCTTGACCTTTGAGTTTCAAAGGGTTGGAGTGGATTTTTCTAATGCTATCCCTACAGGTCTCAAGAAGAAGGATGTATTTACACTGGATTTTTGCAGGTTTATTTTGAAGAGTAAAGACATAGGTGGTCCTTCGACTCAAGGAGGTGCTCAAGGAGACATTCGGCACGAGGAGGAAGCTGAAATTGAACGAATTGTAGAAGCTCAAGGGGTTGAGACAACCACCCCACAGATCTCAACTGAGCCGTCTTCCTCACGTCGTCCATCTTCACCTCAGGACACTCGCTCATTCTTGAAGAAGATAATGGATAAGTTGCTTTGCGTCGAGGCTGAGGTGAAAAAGAGCCGCCAAGAGAACAAACGGAACTCCGAGCGTCTTCGTCGCATCGAGACCAAGTTGGGCATTGAAGCTCCTCCGACTCCACCATCTTCACCTGACCAAGTGACTACTTGAGGGAGTGCTCGTCACCTAGTGACATTGCCACTAGTTTTTCTTTTATTTTCTGTAGTATTTGTGATGTTTAATTTTTAGTGGTTTTCAGTATTTCTTTTGTGTGAACTAATCCAAGTGATCTTCATCTATGTTTTCAGACTTCTTATGGTTGGAAATTCGTCACTTGGCCATGGATTCTGATTACGCAAGTTCAATTGAGCAGTATTTTCTTTTACTCTTTATTTATTTTCCTTTACTCACATTGAGGACAAGGTGAAGTTTAAGTGTGGGGGAGGAAAGTATTGAACTTGCATTTACTTGCTATGTGATGATATTTTGTGGATTTAAATGCTTAGAAATGTTGGAATTATGTTTGAAATGTTTGCCATATGGATAATTTGCTTGAAATTGGGTTTGTTGGCAGGGAGTTTTCTTCCATTTATATGGGGAAACTCCGTCAAAATTTTTCTAACATCTTGTCCAATATTTCGCTATGGCCCAAAAGTTCTTCAATTTTTTCATTTTTATTTCAAAAAGGGCCAAAGTATTCCAACCTTAAGTGTTTAATTCTTCCAATTGTTGAAATGTTATATGTATTTTGGAAAGTTTAGTCCTCATTTAACTTGGAAATGGTTATTATGCAATTAGGATTTTTACATTTTAGAAAGTATATTCGGTAAAGTGAGGAAAATTACGCCTATAATTTTACATGTTTAATGAAATTTCTTCTTTTTACTTAATTTTATAAATAAGTGATTGATATAGTTGATAAAAGGTTATACTCCTCCTTTGATTATTTCTATATATATTTTTTTTCTATGAGGGAAAAATAAAGAAAAAAAAAGAAAAAAAAAGAGAAAAAAAAGAAAAGAAAAGAAAGTAAATAAAAATTGTTCTACTCCAATGATTCACCTACCGAGTAACCGGGGGTTGGCATCTACAAATGTCGACATTCGCGTAAAAAGGTACTTGAATTAAGAGTATGCATTAGCAACTTGAATAAGTGAAATGTTGAGTAACCGGGGATCTTCACCTAAAAGTGTCGATTTTCGCGTAAAAAGGCATTCTCACTATTTAAGTAAAATTTGTGTGAATAAATCCCTCTTAGTTATAGAATTTTGAGAAAAAGATGATTATAAGGAGGAGAAAGGCTATAAATCGACTATGTGATTTGCTTATTTGTAAAATTAAGTTAGGGTAAGAGATTAAGTTTAACTTGTTGAATTTAGGGTATAATTATCTTCCTTTACTTGATATTATGAGTATTTAGTGTAAATTGAATAATTGTATAATGATTATTTTCCAAGTCTTGAGGAATTAAATTGGACAAAGTGCATATATTGTTTCACCTCTTGAATCATTGCATTTGATTATGTGTGAATTGCTTGAGGACAAGCAATGATTTAAGTGTGGGGGAGTTTGATAAGTGACTAATTTACGTAATAATTGTATGACATTTTATATTATTTTTAGTCAGTTTGGTTATATTATTGGAAGAATATGAATCATTTTGGCTATAATTGGTGAAAAATGTTTTTAAGTGATTAAATGAGGTTTTTATCACTTTTTACTTGGATTTTGTGTATTTTGACAGTTTTGACACATTTTCGTATTTCGGCTATAACTTGAGCTACAATGATCGGATTGGGATGATTCTTGAACCCATTTGAAGATAAGAGATAGATCTACAACTTTGGTGAAGACATCCGAATCCAGTTTGAAGGTTTTCCAGGTCAAAAAGCCGAAGTACAGAGTCAATTGCTATTGGTCGAAACTGGAACAAGGCATGGAGCAGGCAAGGATATTTCAGTCATATCTCAGCCTACACAGATCCAAATGAGGTGATTCTTGATGCATTGGAAAGATAAATCAAAAGGCTACAACTTTCGTGTTTTAGGCATGAGCTGGTTCAGCCTCTAACATCAACAAAAGATCGGTTGAAGTTGGGCCAAAAACAGAGCAAGTGATCCACACTCGGATCCACTATTCATCCGAACCCTCGGCTGTTTCTGGGTTAGTGGATCCGAGGTACTGTAGCAGCTCGGATCACTGTAGCAGCCCAGATTTACTGTAGCAATCCGGCCGGAACTTGGCCGGATTTGTGGCCGGATTCCTGGCCGGATTGTGGTCAGAGAAGGCTGCTTTTTACGCGGAAAACTCAATTTCACCTCCACCAACTCACATGGGATGCTATACATGTGAGAAACATTCCCAGCTGTAAAAGGGAGATGTAATCCTCATTTCTTGACCACCTTTTCATCATTAAAGAGCAAATTCATTGCAAAAGGAGAGGGGAGTAGATAGCAGAGAAGGAAGAATAGAGAGCAAGACATAGAAGAGACATACGGGAGAAACTTGGTCTGCAACAATGTAGTTCTTTCATCTTCTTAGTAGTAGGTTAGTTTAGTTTAGCTAGTAGTTCATCCTTTCTTGTTATTAGCTAGGCAAAGATGAAGATGGAGGATGAAGAAGGCAAGGAGATGAACTCATGTGACAAGGGTTACATTCCTTCCAAACTCTTTATCTTTTGTACTTGATTCCAAGTTTAGTTAATATACAAGTTCTGGAATTTATGTCTATTATGTGTTTCTAAAGTTTAAGCCTTGGGTTTGGTTGAACTTTCTATAATTGTTAGTGTTTATTATTTGGTTATTTGATTGCTATGATTTGAGCAAGTTATTTAGCACTTTGGCTCTTGAAATCATGATTAATCTGGTACCATTAATTATGATTATTTAAGGTGTTGTTTCTGCAATGGAAATTGAGATTTAACACTAGTTCAAGAAGTGCTAAACATAGGGAGTACACTCACGAAAGTAGAGGTGCACCTATGTGGTTTTTAGTGATTCGTTTCATGTAATTTCATTGAAGAAATGAACTTGTAGCTAATTTCATAACCATGAAAATAGGTATGGATTAGTTATGAGTATAGTTGATTCACTACGAAAGTAGGTTTCACATGTTTAAGGAAATTACACTATAACTAGCTTAGATGTAGTACTCAAGGATCCAAAAATAGCACTTGCATGAGTAGTTAGAGATACCACAACCTAAGGAGCTTTCATTTGTTATTTTCTTGCATAAGTTCAGTAAGTTTTACTTGTTATAATTCATTGATAGTCTAAATAATGGAGAAACTTTAGTAATACCGGTAATTGTTCACTCTTCCCTGTGGGATCGACCCGATATATACCCTAAACTACTAGTTGATCTGTATACTTGCAGTGAACGGGTGTAATTCGGTATTTTTTAGCTTGCACGTATGTAAAATACCCGTCAGAACCAATAACAAAAAAAACATTCATCACATCCACACATTCATCATTCAAAATGCTTAAATATCCATCCACATATTCATAACCATTACAGCTATAATCTTAAAAAAAAAAACTAGAAGAACACAACACTAGAAAACATGAACATACCATCTTCATATCCATTGTTGAACACCACAAACACTAGAAAACATGAAATAGACAAACAAAATGCAAATGTCCTAAATGATGAACTATGTGGATCCAGGTGTTCTTCGAGAGAGCTGATATTGGGAGAGGTCCTCCTCTTCAGTTTCTTCATCTTCTTCAGCAGCTTCTTCAATTGGTGCCTTGCCTTTATCTGATGTGGAAGGGCCATGAGGAGTCACAGGAGTTGATGAGTTCGGGTCTGGAATTGATGAACTTGGATCAGTGGGGCGTGGCTCTTTGCCATGTGAAACTTCCTCAACCACAGGTGGGGGAAAAAGAAGGTTCTTTTTGTCTAGGAAGGCTGATTGTTGCTCAGAGGACATGGTGAGTATTAGACTATGTTCCAGAAGAAGAACATGTTGTTTGAGTTCACGAAGGAGCTCAATCACTTCATCATTTGAGGAGGAAGATGCCTTAGTGGCAGACTTCTTGGGATGAATGGGAGTGAGTGCAACAAATGAAGGATCATGTGCAGCCTTAGACCTATGTTCACTAGATGATGCCCCCTAATAAGCCCATAGATTATCCTTAAAGACAAGATTTTTCCTTTCAAAATATCCTTTGGTAAAGGCATAAGAAGATGCTTCTTTGGGACAAACACCTAGAATTGGTGTGATGCCCCGAAAAGTATGAGTGTGAGAAACCGAAAATTTTTATATATTTTCTCGACATTATTTTGTTTTCTTGTTTATAAGTTTGTTTTCTTCAATATATTAATTTTCTAGACATTTTTATAAGGAAATATAGTTTTCAAATCATTTTCTTGATCCAAGTTAGTCCACGTTAATTTTGAAGTATATTATGAACGTGGGACCCGCTAGTGCGGTAAATGCGATTGTTTTTTTTCAACTAGTTGGTGAACCATGAAGTTAATTGCAAAGATTAAATGTTATTGGGGCCATAGTGTGAGACTTAGCAAAGTAAGATATTAGTAACCTTGAAGCTTCTAAGGTCTTCCTAAGCTTAAATTTGATTGGTGGAGGAAAAGTGACCTTTGACCCAAGTGAAGACTAAGTCATCTTAAAGCCATCTTGGAGCTTCATTCTTCTCCATTTTTTTTAGCTTGTTGGCTGAACACAAGAGAGAGAGTGAGCAAGAGAGAAACTTCATTTGTTCTTCAATTTCTTGCCCAATCTTGAATTCTAACCAGAATTTTTGCAAAACCCTCCATCAAAGTTGTTTACTAAGGTAGATTAAAAGATTGAGTGGAGTGATTTTGAAGGGCAAGCTCCAAGCTACTACCTTTCTTGTGGTTTTAAGGTATTTTTCCTAGAACATCCTCTTTACTTCAATTCATTGCTTATTAGTGGTTTTTAGTTGTTTTAGATGTTGTTTTGTGGAAGATTAGCACTTGAATGCATGAATTCCAGATTAGGGTTCCAAATAGGCCTGTTCTGTCTGAATTTTTTTGAGCATGCTAGAGGCCGAATTAGCCTTAGGTTAACACATGAAAGTTGTAGAGAATAATATTTTATAGTTTCCTGTAAAATTTCAGCTCAATCTGAGCTCGGTAGCTTGTGAAAGGTCGGAAATACCCAGACTGGTCTAGGTAGGAGTTCAGCGAACTGGGTTGTCATTTCACCCAATCCGACTGTGAATTTTCACCATGCTCCTTACCGAATTAGATTTTGGCCAAAACATGAAAGTTGTAGGCAATGGTGTAAAATAGTTGCCTGCAAAATTTCAACTCGATCCTAGTACTGTAGCTTATGAAATGACCAAAATACCCTTGACTGTCCATGAAACCTGTTTCGCGCCCAGATTTCTGTTTTCGTGTAGTTTTCCATTTTTTACCATGAAACTGCATGATTTAGCCTTGGGTTAAAACATTAACATTGTAGGGAATGATATTTTAGAGATGCCTGCAAAATTTCAAGTCAATCGGAGCAACGTAGCTTGTGAAAAGACTGAATTACCCCTGCTGCCCTGTTTCTACCCGAATTTGATAATTGCGTCTGTAATTGGTTGTTTTGGCTGGAATTGCTTCGGAATTGGTTGTTGAGGTCTTCTGATGAAATGTAACCCTGTTTCTAAGATTTCGGATGGCTTTAGAATTTCTGGATTTGGACTTAAGTAGGCTGACTTATGCTGTTTACAGCAGAATGCATTTTGTGAATCTGTTTTTCCGGTTCAGGTATAGTATCTTGCATTTTTGACCTTGTTACACTCAAAACTGGACAAAGTTACCTTCTGGAACATTGTAGCCCTATCTCTTAGCTTCGAAACGGTATATCTTACACCTCCATCCGATAATCGTAGTGCCAGTGGTACCGAAACCGCAAACTGATGTCAAAACTGTTTTTATGGTTTAGAACTTAACTTTCATTTCTGGACTTTTCCCTAGCTTGAATTGTACTTGTACTACTTGGAGCTTATTGAACGGCTATTGAATGAATTTATTTGTGTGACTTTGGGACTGGCTGAGGAAATAATGAAGCCTTGACGGCTGGAAAAGTAAGCAAATTTAGTGGAAGTGCTGTCCGAACTTTGAAAGGATTTGATTGCATTGAGTTTGTGATCTAAGACTTGGATTTGAGCAAGGCAATGATATATGATGGTTGGTTCCTGAGCCGTGGAGGTGAGTGATCCTAAACTGTTTCCAAAGTTACTTTTGAACTGTTTTCTTGCATTATTTACTCGATTGCATATCATGCGCGCTTGTATGTGAGTATTCCTTGGTTGTTGTATTTTGTTGACTTCATGACTTATATGATTGTTTGATAACGTGTTAAGTGCTTTCAATGATTTCCAAAATGAGTTTTCAAGGCGAGTGTGTACTTTATTGCACTCGACCTCGATAAATGTGAAATTTTCAAAGATGGAACGATTGAAATGTTACTTGTGCATGAATGTAAGCCTTTTGGCTGAACTGGCCACTGCCCCTTGTTACCGATCGACTCGAGCCAGAAGCGGACTCGGTCGGGCGATATGGTGACCTGGGTGAACGTTTGGTATACTCGAGTATTACCTTGTAGGTTGGTGGAGGTTGGTGGAGCCTGGTCAATGTCCAGGAAAGGTTGAATGAACGAACGAACGAACGAGGGTTTTATTGACAAATGAAAAATGCATTTTCAAGTGAATGAAGGAAAGGGGAATGACAGGAGAACGAACGAATGAACGAACGAACGTATCCTTTTCATGTATGGTTTCTTGTAAATGTTGTAATTGTTTCTTGACTTATCGTTTGATTTATGACATCATTGAAATGAACTATTGTGAAACCGATTTGATTACTGATTTTACTGGTTACTCGCTGAGCTTTTAACTCACCCCAAAACTATTTTATTCCCCTCCACAGGGCTCAAGGCGAAGGAAGGACTTGTAGTACTTATTCACGTGACTGGATGGCATATATCTTGTACAGTTTGGATTTGGAATCATTTGATGTATAGTTTGAGGAATCGTTTACACTTCGTTTATAACATGTAATTATTGGAGAATTTGATGTAATTTTTGAGATTTATATTGTAATCTGTTTGAGGAATGTAGTGAACGACTGAGTCCCGGCGAGAGTTGGGCAGGCGGTCCGCCGAACCCTGGGGTACGCCCTAGGGGGAGGTGGGGCCGTCACAATTGGAACTTTGTAAAACTCAAAAATCTTTTGAAGAAACTTTCCATAAGATAATTTTCTGCGAGAATCAGTGGCATAGCGAAGTAAAAACTTGCACATGACAAAACCAAAATCAAACGAATTTTTTCTCGAAAACAGTAAAAGAGATACAACTCCATTTTGTTTGCATCAGTTCTATGGCCAACAGTAGGCACAAGCAGGTTTGAAATGATTGAAAAGGCAATTAGATTCACAGGGGCAAGATCATTCAGTTTAGCATCAGCAGGGGAGGAAAAACTTCTTTTAAAATAAGTCAACATTTTAGCCCCATCAAAGTGATTATCAGCAGTAGGGTGCTCTTCATAGGAAAAGAAATTTGCAATTTTATCCTTGCATCCCCGTTCAATAGTAGTATTTAAAATGTTATTCACAGTTTCAGAATCAAAGACTAAGTCTACCCCATTAACCCTGGACATGATCTCAGTTTGGTCAATGCCTTTCCTAAGATTGGCAAAGAATTGATACAGCATTTCAGGGTAATAAACATTGGGCATAGAAATGAGATGTGACCATTTCTGGAAAGGAAACAGACTCAGAATGGATTCTAAACCTATGTGGCGAAATTCAGAAGAGTTTACAGTGCGTTGAGGGATGACACCTTTCTGGGATATCCAGGAGTGTTTGTCTTTTGCAGAATCATCAAAGAATGTAGGGAGTGGGGTTGATTTTGGAGGCGGTTGAGATGAGGTTCCCTGTCCAGATTCAGGCAGAGGGGTGGGTTGTGGTGTAGGCCGTGACATTTGACCCTTTATAGCTCCTCTTGTGACGCCTCGAAAGAATGAGTGCGAGAACCCAAGAATTTTTTTTTATTTTCTAGGGTTTATTCTATTTAATCGCCCATTTTTTTTTCTACATTTTCTTTATTAGAAATTTCCCCAGATAATTTTTATTGAGTAAATATAGTTTTTAGATGATTTTTCTAGTATCGGTTAGTTTTTGAGAAATTAAGAACGTATATCGGATGTGGGACCCACTGGTGCGGAAAGTTCGGTAAAATTCGGCCGATTAGGTTAAGTTTCGGATACTGGGTTTAATTTACCGGGTGTTATGAGATATTTAGAGGTATCAAGTGGATAGGTGGAAGAGAGAGAAAAAAGTTAGGCAAGTCATTAAATGAGGTGACAAGTGTCACCATAGTATTGTTTCTTACATAAGACCACTATTCAACATTTTACCAATTACTAAATAAAACCAAAAATTTACCAAATATCTTCCATTTTTCTTCAAACTTGGCCTGCTCTCTCGCTCAAAAAGAAAGGAAGAAACTCTTAAAGTTTTGCTTCCATTTTGCTCCAAATCATCAAAACCAACCATTGAAACTTGAACTTACTCCATAAAACCTCTTCAATTAGTGTTAGTAAGTTGATTGGTGGAGTGATTGGAAAAGCTAGGAGGACCTATAGCTCTCTCTCTCTTGTTTTAAAGGTAAGTCATGAAGAACCACCCTCCTCCCTTACTTGATGCTTAAATCATGCTTAGTGGTTGTATGAGATGCAAATTTATGGGTTATTTCTTGATTTGTGATTGAAATGATGAAGTTTTATTATTTTTGGGGATTTTTTCTGTTTTAATATGAACATGATGGTGTGGCTATATATGATGATTGGAAATGGTATATAATGATTCTAGAGGGTGGAAAAAGTGGAAGATTGCAAGTAATTTCTGTTTTGGAAGAAATCTGGAAAATTAGGGTTCTTTGGTTCTTCATTCTGTCCGAAAATTTTGGTCCTAGATAGAGGCCGAATTGGCCTTGGCTTAAAACATGAAAGTTGTAGGGAATGTTATTTTAGAGGTGCCTCCAAAATTTTAGGTCAATCGGAGTACCGTAGAGTGAGAAAAGGCGAAATTACCCTTGCTATCCTGGTTTTATCCGAATGTAAGAACTGCACCTGTAATTAGTGATTTTGGTTAGGAATGCTTCCGAACTGGTTATTGAGGTCTTCTGATGAAATGTAGCCCTATTTCTAAGATTTCATGTGGCTTTGGAATTTCTGGATTTGGACTTATATAGGCTGTTTTATGATGTTTACACTAGAATACGGTTTGTGAACCTGTTATGAGATTCTGGTATAATATGTTACATTTTTAACGTAGTTACACTCGAAATTGGGTTGAGTGGCCTTCTTCAACATTGTAGCCTCTTAAGTCCTGAATCTACCTGTAAAATCTCAGGTCAAACGGATTAGAGTATCCTGAGTTATGGACCAAACCCTCAGGCCTGTTTTAGACATTAGTTTGTGTACGTTTTGAATTTTAGTTTCTGATCGTGGGTTTTTCCGTGTTGATCATGTACTAACTGGATGCTGATCCCTTCATATGAAATTTAGATCTTGGTCTCAGCTTCGAAACAGTATAAAGTACGTCAAAATCCAAGTTCCGTAGCTCCTGTTATGACCGAAATAAAAGCGATCGTCAGAACTGCCTTGTATCTGGACAGTTCTGACGGGTACTTTGGCACTCGATTTCCGTTCTATTTTGAGTGGATTCAGGTCTTGGCCAAAACATCAAAGTTTTAGCCTTATGTCTCAGCTTTCTAACGCCTCTGGAAATTCTTGATTTCGATTTCTGAGCCTTGAGTTACGGCCTTGTAAACAGGGCCTGTTGGGTAACCCGTAATGAAACAGCTGGCACTATTTCGTGCATTTTTGACCTATACCGATTGAGATCTGGGTTGAGATGTCTAAATTAAAGTTGTAGATATTCCTCTTAGCTTCGAAACGGTGTCTCACCCACCTTGATCCGACACTCCTAGCATAACTTTTGACCAAAACGGTTTGAGATGGCAGATTTGGCCGTCCCGTTTGCCGTCCGCGCGCGCGCTCGTGCCCCTTTTTGCCGTTTCCGCACTTGCGTGTGCCGATTTTGCCATTTTAATTGTTTTAAGTATGTTAGTAGCCGTTTGTGATATATTGTGACACAATCTTCTATTTCAGACGTTGGTGAGATAGGTGGATCCGGTGGGGCCTACTAGCTACTCCTCGCGGCACGAATTTCGTATTTTGCCCTTTTGTTCGTTGTGTAAGTATTCAGGCCGCTTTTATGTGTTAGTTGCTTATGTGTTTCGACATGTATGAAGAGGGTACTTAGGCGAGGGTGTACTTTATCGCACTCGCTCTAAACCCGAATTTACGCTCATATTTGTACATGACATATGTATGTGAATCATTTTGGAACTAAAACCCTTGAGCTTGTGGCTCGGGGTGATTTTGAATAATTTTGTGAAGTTTGTGAGTTTGGGGCGAGCTCTTGACCTAGATGGACTATTCGAGCCGGTTAGGGCTTGGTCGAAGTCAGTCCAACCTGGTTGGAGGTCACCAAGTTTGTGAATCCGGTTCACCGAGTATGTGGACCAAGTTTGTGACCCGAGCTTGTGACTCAAGCTCAAGTTTGTGATTTCGTTCGCCCGGGCAAGTTTGCGAGGTGACTGGCCAGTGAGGGTGATAAGGTGTCGGTGGGTGTACAAGTGAAGTTCTACGGACCATTAAGTGTGGTCGACGGAGTGTCGGCAGGAGATCACGCATGGCATATGAATTGGCTTTGGAGCCACCTGTATCCTTATTATGTGATGTTATTTTTCTACTTTTGCTTTACTCTTACTATGTCACTGTTGTTACGTGAAATTTACGCTTTTGCCCCTGTTTACTTACTAAGCATATAGCTTACCCCTTTAGTTTTGTTTTCCTTAGCAGGGGAAGACGCGCAAGGACGGGACCTTGGCATACTAGCTTGGTCTAGTTTTTGATTTTTGTAATGGTTCTCACCCTAGTGCTTGGCACGGGTTGGTTGTATGGTGAATTGGGAACCTGTGTATATTCGACGGTTGTACTTCCTCTTGAGATAGTAATGTAGATAAGTTTTGTTTAGGTTTTGGATCGTTATTATGTTATTCTTATGGTTATTCCGGTAGTTGCTTGAAGTGATCAACTGAGTCCCGGCGAGAGTTGGGCAGGCGGCCCGCCGAACCCTCTGGTTCGCCTTAGGGAGAGGTGGGGCTGTCACAGTTGGTATCAGAGCTTAGGCTTCAGATTCCTGTAGTGTATCCTAGGCTTGAAGTTTAGGATGCCGGACTGTGGGATTCGATTTGATTTGAAAGTTAAGCAATTGAGGGATAAAACCCAGAGCCTGCTTTGCGTGGTCTCCGCGCGGAGTGTGCTTGGGCTGAGTGGTGAATGGGTATGAAGGATTAAGTGCTCGTTCGAGCATAAGCTATGAACCCTGAAGTGTTATAGGTCTTCAATCTTTCTCATGATATCTAAGGACCATAGATAGGTATGTCGGGTAGGAAGTTCGATTTGTAGATGGTTTACTCTTGGGACTGGCCAGCTCGAGATGTGAACTATCTTATTTCGGATTCTTGTGCTCGAATACTCCAGAATTGAGGCGATGTGTGAGAACCCGTAAAACCCTAATTATTTTTCCTAGGGTTTTAGTTTCCTTAATTGCATAAATTTTGCATTTTCTGGTTTAGAAATATTTTTCTGGTAGATTTTATGCGTAATTATAGTTTTTAGTTGATTTTTTCTAGCATTGGTGAGTTTTAGAAAATTAAGAATGTATATTGGACGTGGGACCCACTAGTGCGAAAAGTTCGGAAAAATTCGGCCAATTAGGTTAAATTCCGGATACTGTGTAAAATTTATCGGGTGTTAATAGATAAGTAGAGTGTGTGAAATGATTGATGTGAGAGAAGAAAGAAAGGATAGGAATGCATTTAATGAGGTGACAAGTGTCACATTCTCATTGGTTGGACTTAAAGAATTACTATTCACTTTCTTGACTTTTTTGACCAAAGGATTAAATATCTCAAAATTGCCCAAAAATCACCATTTTCTTCTCCATGTTGGCCGGCCCTCCTAGCTCAAGAAGGAAGGAAATTTCTTCAACTTTCAAGCTTCCATTTCACTCAATCTTCCAAGAACAAAAGCCTACACTAGGTTCCACTCCATAAAATCTTTCCTTCTAGTGCTAGTAAGTGTCTTAGTGAAGTTTGTTTGAAGGTCTAAGGTGGCCAACATCCCTCTCTCTCTTGATTTCTTGGTAAGTGATGCTTGAACACCCTACTACCTCTAATGATGCTTATTTTGTGCTTAATGGTGGCATGAGTGATGGAATATGTGATTTATTTCTTTATTTGGAGTGATTTGGTGAAGTTTTCCATTTTATGATGAATTTTCTGGTTTAATATGAATGGGATGTTGTGGCCTTGTATGATGAATGGTAATGGTTTAAAATGACTCTAGTAGGTGTGAATTGTTGATAAATGCAATCAATTTTGGATTTGGATGGAAAAATGGAAAGTTAGGGTTCATAAATCCCTAATTCTGTCCGGTTTTGGATCATAGGGTTAGAGGCCGAATTGGACTTTGCTCAAAACATGAAAGTTGTAGGTATTGATGAGTTTGAGGTGCCTGTAAAATTCCAGACCATTTGGCTTAGTGTAAAGTGAGTTATGTCTGAATTACTGTAGCTGTTCTGCTTTGGACAGAATGCGAAAACTGCGTTGGTATTTGGCTATTTTGGCTGGAATTGGTTTGGATTTTAAAGTTGATGTCTTCTGATGAAATGTATCTGGATGTCTTAGCTACCATATGCCTTTGGAATTTCGGCATTTGGACCTATATAGACTGAGTTATAGTAATTACAGTTTTGTGTGATTTGCAAACCTGTTTTGGTCATTCTGGTTTAGTATTTGGCATTTTTGACCTAGTTAAGCTAGGAACTGGATTGAGTGACCTTCTACATTGTTGTATCCCTGTTTCATAGCTTCGAAACGGTGGGTCTTACACCCCCATCCGATAATCGTAGTGAAATTGACGCCATTACCGCAAAGTAAGGACAAAACAGTTTTATTTTCAGGGCCAAGGCTAAAGCCATTGTTTGAATTTCTGGTTTGCTATAATGCTTGTATATGCTTATGAAACCCTATTGGGGTTGTGATTGGCATTGCTTTATGACTCGTTATTGAGTCTCATTGTACTTGCTTATGTGTTCTAGGGCGTGACGGTGGTTCACGACATTCCCCTGACGGAAGTGCATGACATAGCACTTAATTGCTTAGTGAGTATACTACTCACTTACTTGTTATAATGTGGCTTTGTTCCATGTGTATTTGATGCCTTGAGGGTTTAATTGGTTATTGGAAGTGATTGAGGTGAGGGTGTACTTGACCGCCCTCACCCCTTGTAATTTCCTTCATGGCTATTTACTGTTTTACTGAAATACTACAATTGTTATATGAGATACTGAATTCCATGCATGCAAACTGATTTGGTGTCGTTTGGACGAGTATCCAACGGCTTTACTGTATTACTGAGCTCAACCCCGTTCGGTAGTCAATTGGATCGAGCCGGCGAGGGCTTGGTCGTGAAAATTGTCATGCCACGGGGACTGTACTGGGGAACCTTGTAGTAATGAGACTCTTGGTTCCGGTATACTCGAGTATTACCAAAAGCTACTGAATTGGAGTGCGGGCCCGGTTGGGGTATGTTGGGTGGAAGGAATGGAAGTGTAGTGAGGTCTACGGTTTGGTACTCTTAACATTGACGGAGGGTCAATGAGGTTGGATCAAGATTGCAAGCGTGGAAATGGGCTCTTGAGAGCCGACCGTATCCTTTCACTGATTTGCTTTACTTCAAAATTGCATACTTGAATTGAATGGTTATGTTTATGTGATCTTAACTGTTATTGTGGTAGTTGCTCACTGGGCTTTAGCTCATTCCGTGTTATTTGTTTTCCTTACAGGGATATAATTACTTTTGGGAATGGATTGGATAGTTAATTGCCAAGTTGAGCATGTAAATGTCTTTTGTATAGCTCTTGAAATGAAACCCTAATGTGTAACGGGTTCATTTCCTTTTGATAGGCAAACCGAATATGTACTTCCTTAATGAATGGTTTTGGCCTGCCACTATGGTTGTAAATGTTGAAATTCAATGTATATTTATGTTTGGATGATGTTTGGTTGGATTTCGGAGTGACACGACTTTCAAACGGAAAAGAAAAAAAATTTGGCGAAGATGAACAGTGCCGAATCCGGCCAGGAATCCGGCCAGAAACTGGCCGGATTGAAGGCCGGATTGCTTGGAAAAAAAAAAGAAATCCGGCCAGTTGCTCTCTGGCCGGTATCCAGCCAGACAATCCGGCCAGAATCTTGGCCGGATTGCCTGCCGGATTGAGTGGGTTTTTGAAAAAAAATTGAGTTGCTCTCGGCCTTGTATCCGGCCGAAAATCCGGCCAGATTCCGGCTGGATTCTGACGTGTCCTGCACTATTCATTCCGGCTTCGATTTTCATTTTTTTTATTTAGTGATTTTGACTTGTTTGCGCGCTTTGGTATGTTTCGGAACGTAATAGAACGACGTAAACTGTACCGTTAGTCCTGGCGAGAGCTGGGCAGGCAGTCCGCTAACCCCTTTGGTTCGCCTTAGGGGAAGGTGGGGCTGTTACACGATGCAAGCTACTAGGTACTTGAGACTTGTATTTTGGAAACATGAATAGGCTTTGTCTGACTAGAATGAGCACAAAAGGTCAATGGACATCTAGTTTGGATAGTAAGGGACGTGAGAGATCAGACGGGCTGATACTGGGACGACTTCACCTTTTCCTTTTGGTTCGCCCGTATATTACGACCACCTGACGTTAGTATATGTGATTGTGTACATGGTTATCTGTCCAACTTGATATGTATTTGTATACTTGCTTGTCCGTCTTTTGATATGGCGTGTTATGTGCGATATGTTATTTGTGTAATTGGTATGTTGGATTTTGTTATTGTAGTCAATTTACTGCATTCATTCATTAAAGTACCTTTTTGGAAAGAAAAGAGAGAGAAGGGAAAACTATATATATATATGTATATATGTGGAAGGAGGACATAGTTGCGGACATGGTCATAGCTGTGGAACAAAACGAGGCCGAGAGTTAAGAGAAGAAAGGGAGGAAACAATAGCTGAACAAAACATGGACCGAGAATGCCACTTGTGTCCAAGAATTGATTATGACCCATTGTTTTGCCCGACAGGCTACCATCTGAGTTCCAGCAATTTTGTGAGATGGCACATTGGGTTGAGATGTATAAGGAAATTGCGGTTCTTCGAGACGAAATAGAAGTCCAAAAGAAACTAGTCGCATACTGGGAAGGGCGATGGAAGCACGAGTATTCAGAGAAAATTGAGCTCTTGCACAAGAACTTAGAGCTAAAAAGGAAATACGAAGGGATTTCCGGGGAGGCCTTAGCAATGGCACAGAGCACTACTTCTATGGGGGTTCCAGAGAAAACTCAAAGGACAGAAATTTCAAGGCTGCAAGTGAAGACCTTCCATGCAAAGAAAAGGAGCGCATCTCTTGAGAATCAAAGGCTAGAACCGAGTAAGCGAGGTAGGTCATCTGCTAAGAAGGGTCGTGGAGCGGGTGGTGTGACAATTTGTGGTTATTGTAGAAAATCCAATCATATTGAAGTGAATTGTTGGAGAAAGGGGAGGAGATGTTTGCGCTGTGGGAGCGCCAAGCATCAAATTGCTAATTGCCCGGGTTTATTGCACGAAAAGAAAGGAACCCAGCAGCCAACCCAGACCGACCCTGGACCGTCAACTAGAGAAGGGACTGGAATGAAGAGTCTCGTTTCTTTTAAGAATGTGGAAGGTACAGGCTTCTGGTTACTTTAGATTTGATAGATTCCGTTCATAGAAATTTCGAGGACGAAATTATTCTAAGTGGGGAAGGTTGTGACGCCCCGAAAGAATGAGTGCGAGAACCCAAGAATTTTTTTTAATTTTCTAGGGTTTATTCTATTTAATCGCCCATTTTTTTTCTACATTTTCTTTATTAGAAATTTTCCCAGATAATTTTTATTGAGTAAATATAGTTTTTAGATAATTTTTCTAGTATCGGTTAGTTTTTGAGAAATTAAGAACGTATATCGGATGTGGGACCCACTAGTGCGGAAAGTTCGGTAAAATTCGGCCGATTAGGTTAAGTTTCGGATACTGGGTTTAATTTACCGGGTGTTATGAGATATTTAGAGGTATCAAGTGGATAGGTGGAAGAGAGAGAAAAAAGTTAGGCAAGTCATTAAATGAGGTGACAAGTGTCACCATAGTATTGTTTCTTACATAAGACCACTATTCAACCTTTTACCAATTACTGAATAAAACCAAAAATTTACCAAATATCTTCCATTTTCTTCAAGCTTGGCCTGCTCTCTCTCTCAAAAAGAAAGGAAGAAACTCTTCAAGGTTTGCTTCCATTTTGCTCCAAATCATCAAAACCAACCATTGAAACTTGAACTTACTCCATAAAACCTCTTCAATTAGTGTTAGTAAGTTGATTGGTGGAGTGATTGGAAAAGCTAGGAGGACCTATAGCTCTCTCTCTCGTGTTTTAAAGGTAAGTCATGAAGAACCACCCTCCTTCCTTACTTGATGCTTAAATCATGCTTAGTGGTTGTATGAGATGCAAATTTATGGGTTATTTCTTGATTTGTGGTTGAAATGATGAAGTTTTATTATTTTTGGGGATTTTTTCTGTTTTAATATGAACATGATGGTGTGGCTATATATGATGATTGGAAATGGTATATAATGATTCTAGAGGGTGGAAAAAGTGGAAGATTGCAAGTAATTTCTGTTTTGGAAGAAATCTGGAAAATTAGGGTTCCTTGGTTCTTCATTCTGTCCGAACATTTTGGTCCTAGATAGAGGCCGAATTGGCCTTGTCTTAAAACATGAAAGTTGTAGGAAATGTTATTTTAGAGGTGCCTGCAAAATTTCAGGTCAATCGGAGTAGCGTAGAGTGAGAAAAGTCGAAATTACCCTTGCTGTCCTGGTTTGATCCGAATGTAAGAACTGCACCTGTAATTAGTGATTTTGGTTAGGAATGCTTCCGAACTGGTTATTGAGGTCTTCTGATGAAATGTAGCCCTGTTTCTAAGCTTTCATGTGGCTTTGGAATTTCTGGATTTGGACTTATATAGGCTGTTTTATGATGTTTGCACTAGAATACGGTTTGTGAACCTGTTATGAGATTCTGGTATAATATGTTACATTTTTGATGTAGTTACACTCGAAATTGGGTTGAGTGGACTTCTTCAACATTGTAGCCTATTAAGTCCTGAATCTACCTGTAAAATCTCAGGTCAAACGGATTAGAGTATCCTGAGTTATGGACCAAACCCTCAGGCCTGTTTTAGACATTAGTTTGTGTACGTTTTGAATTTTAGTTTCTGATCGTGGGTTTTTCCGTGTTGATCATGTACGAACTGGGTGCTGATCCCTTCATATTAAATTTAGATCTTGGTCTCAGCTTCGAAACGGTATAAAGTACGTCAAAATCCAAGTTCCGTAGCTCCTGTTATGACCGAAATAAAAGCGATCGTCAGAACTGCCTTGTATCTGGACAGTTCTGACGGGTACTTTGGCACTCGATTTTCGTTCTGTTTTGAGTGGATTCAGGTCTTGGCCAAAACATCAAAGTTTTAGCCTTATGTCTCAGCTTTCTAACGCCTATGGAATTTCTTGATTTTGATTTCTGAGCCGTGAGTTACGGCCTTGCAAACAGGGCCTGTTGGGTAACCCGTAATGAAACAGCTTGCACTATTTCGTGCATTTTTGACCTATACCGATTGAGATCTGGGTTGAGATGTCTAAATTAAAGTTGTAGCTCTTCCTCCTAGCTTCGAAACGGTGTCTCACCCACCTTGATCCGACACTCCTAGCATAACTTTTGACCAAAACGGTTTGAGATGGCAGATTTGGCCGTCCCGTTTGCCGTCCGCGCGCGCGCTCGTGCCCCTTTTTGCCGTTTCCGCACTTGCGTGTGCCGATTTTGCCGTTTTACTTGTTTTAAGTATGTTAGTAGCCGTTTGTAATATATTGTGACACAATCTTCTATTTCAGACGTTGGTGAGTTAGGTGGATCCGGTGGGGCCTACTAGCTACTCCTCGCGGCACGAATTTCGTATTTTGCCCTTTTGTTCGTTGTGTAAGTATTCAGGCCGCTTTTATGTGTTAGTTGCTTATGTGTTTCGACATGTATGAAGAGGGTACTTAGGCGAGGGTGTACTTTATCGCACTCGCTCTAAACCCGAATTTACGCTCATATTTGTACATGACATATGTATGTGAATCATTTTGGAACTAAAACCCTTGAGCTTGTGGCTCGGGGTGATTTTGAATAATTTTGTGAAGTTTGTGAGTTTGGGGCGAGCTCTTGACTTAGATGGACTATTCGAGCCGGTTAGGGCTTGGTCGAAGTCAGTCCAACCTGGTTGGAGGTCACCAAGTTTGTGAATCCGGTTCACCGAGTATGTGGACCAAGTTTGTGACCCGAGCTTGTGACTCAATCTCAAGTTTGTGATTTCGTTCGCCCGGGCAAGTTTGCGAGGTGACTGGCCAGTGAGGGTGATAAGGTGTCGGTGGGTGTACAAGTGAAGTTCTACGGACCATTAAGTGTGGTCGACGGAGTGTCGGCAGGAGATCACGCATGGCATATGAATTGGCTTTGGAGCCACCTGTATCCTTATTATGTGATGTTATTTTTCTGCTTTTGCTTTACTCTTACTATGTCACTGTTGTTACGTGAAATTTACGCTTTTGCCCCTGTTTACTTACTAAGCATATAGCTTACCCCTTTAGTTTTGTTTTCCTTAGCAGGGGAAGACGCGCAAGGACGGGACCTTGGCATACTAGCTTGGTCTAGTTTTTTATTTTTGTAATGGTTCTCACCCTAGTGCTTGGCACGGGTTGGTTGTATGGTGAATTGGGAACCTGTGTATATTCGACGGTTGTACTTCCTCTTGAGATAGTTATGTAGATAAGTTTTGTTTAGGTTTTGGATCGTTATTATGTTATTCTTATGGTTATTCCGGTAGTTGCTTGAAGTGATCAACTGAGTCCCAGCGAGAGCTGGGCAGGCGGCCCGCCGAACCCTCTGGTTCGCCTTAAGGAGAGGTGGGGCTGTCACACCTCTCTTGAAGCGTTTTGATGAACGTTTGACCGTAGGAAGATCATCATTCTCATCCCTGAGTGGATGCTTGCGTCCGGCAGTAACCTTCCCTCCTCTTAGATTCACTATTGTACGAAATGTATGGACTGAAGGATACAAATGACGCACACAGTAGTATGGAAGTGAATTTCACAGGAATTTTGGGACAAAAAGCCTTGAGCAAGATTTGACAGAGCGGTTATGAGAAAGTAGGGTTTTGAGGGAAATTTGGGAATTTGCGAAATGTTATGCGATTCGGTGAAATGATCAGGAGAAATGAATCGCAATCGATCAGGAAAAGTTTTGTTTGAGTCAATTTGGGAATGAGAACATCAGAGTGGTATGAATTTCAGAGTGAGAGATGAGAGAGTTTTCGTTCGAGAGGAAATAGGAGAAGAGTTTGAAGCAAATGAGAAAGAAATTTGCATTAACAAGTTTACCGTTGCACTGTCGGACGGCCGAACGAAGTCATGCGTCCGACAGTTTCGTCCGAACAGGTGCATTCTGGACAATAGCTGAAGAACATCATCGGACGTCCGTTCATCTTCTTTCGGACGTCCGAAGGCTATGAAAAATTTAAGATGATTTTTCGATTATCCCTAATTTTGATCTTAAATGAATGAACTGATCTAATGGCAAAGCTTTTGTAAAAATATCAGCAAATTGATCTTTAGAACAAACATAATTAACACAAATTTCACCTTTTTGAACAAGATCACGAATAAAGTGGTGCTTTATATCTATATGTTTTGTCCTAGAATGCTGAATAGGATTTTTGGTCAAATTTATAGCACTAGTATTATCACAGAATATAGGCATGCAGTCATATAACAATCCAAAATCATTCAAGGTATGCTTCATCCATAAAAGTTGAGCACAACATACACTAGCGGCAATATATTCTGCTTCGGTTGTAGACAAAGAGATTGCATTTTGCTTTTTGCTAAACCAAGAAACTAAGCAATTACCAAGAAAGTGACAAGTTCCACTAGTACTTTTTCTGTCCACACGACAACCACCAAAATCTGCATCCGAATATCCATATAGAGCAAATTCACTAGATCTAGCATACCAAAGACCATAGTCTAATGTACCTTTCAAATACCTAAAAATTCTTTTAACAGCATTTAAATGTGATTCTTTTGGACAAGATTGAAATCTAGCACACAAGCAAACAGCAATCATAATATCAGGTCTACTTGCGGTTAAATAGAGTAGGCTTCCGATCATACCTCTATAGTGCTTTTCATCCACATGATTACCTTCTTCATCTTTATCAAGTTTTGTAGAAGTGCACATTGGAGTTCCTGTAACATCCTGAATATTAGGAGGTTGTTGTGAAAAAAAAATATTAAAGTGTATTCCTTTGGGGTTTGATTTAAAACCTTATTTTGTTTTAAAAGACTAGAAACCCTAATATTTTAGTCAAAACCCTAGTTTACTTGTGACTAACCGGTTTTTCCTAAATCTCTCCTATTTTAATTGAAACCCTAATTTTAATTACTGGAATTGGAAAATTCCTCACGTTTTCCTAAAAATTTCCTTTTATTTGAAAATTATTATTTATCAAAGCCCCACTACCTAATTATTTCACAGTAAGTGTAAATAAACCTAGAAAATAAGGTTTCACGCTTCGGTTTCAAGTTTGGAGCAAAATTAGGGTTTTCGCGATTTTTCACCGGATGAATTTTCGGTACAGAGTAAGGATTAATTTTGGAGATTAAAAGTGACTTTTAAGTGAGAAATAATATGTGACTAGTAGCAATGATATAAGGATAGTGAATGGGAAGTAAAAACCCTAGTACGTGAGTTTTTAAGAAAAACGGCGCGAACCGGCGGGACCCGCGCACTACCGATTGAACGCACCACTTGACCACCATTTTTCTTACCAAACAAGCTTATTGACTTTTGCACAAAATATCTTCCTAATTTGCAGCTGGTTTGACCGGAATTATGAGGCTAGAAATGTAAGGGAAAGAAAGAGAAAAATGGAAGGTAGTGGTGGCGACACTTGTCGCCACCTTAAGGCTTCTTGACCAAGACTTAGTCTTTCCATTTAAACACCAAAATTCAGCAACTTTCCTCTTCATTTTGCTGCTGCTGGCCGAGAGGAATGAGAAGAAAAACACTAAGGGAAAACACTCCATTTCCTTCTTGATTTGCTTCAACCCAAGTAACAAATCCAATTCTAAACCGATTAAAGTACTAAGTGTGAGTTGGGAAGCTTGAGGAACCAAAAAAAAAATCAAAGGGGGTGAAGGATCACTCTACCAAGCCTTGCTTTTGAGGTACCAACATTTGATCATGATCTTTGTTGCTTTGAATCTTGCTTTAAGATGTGTTTTTAGCTTATGTTTTGGCTTGATTTCATGATTATGCAAGTGGGTGTGATGAATTTGGAAGTTTTCCCCTTTTATATGATGAACTAGGGCTTGAGGAATTTCTGCCCAATTTGTTGTATGATGCTTGTATGTTGCAATTAAGGTTGTATAAGGTGTTTTGGTAGTGATTAGAACAAGAAAATTGAGAAAGTTCCATTGATTACAAAAAAATTCCAGAATCTGGAAAATTTTTCCCAACATTCTGTCCGAATTTGTAACCCTATCATAGAGGCCAAAGTGGCCTTAGGTTAAAGAATGAAAGTTGTATAGAATGGTATTTCATAGGTTCCTACCAAATTTCAGCTCAATCGGAGCAACGTAGGTTGTGAAAAGTCCAAAATACCCTTACTGTTTTAAGTTTTTCCCCAGCAGTCCGTTTCATCAGTTTGTCCAGTTTGTCACGTTTTTTCACTAGGATCCGTACTGATTTAGCCTTTTGCCAAAACACGAAAGTTGTATTATTCTGACTTAGCTTTCAAACGCCTCTAAGAACACCTGAATCGGACTTTTGTACTCTGAGATATGACCATTACAGTGTAAAGCGGTTAATTAGCCGACGAGTTGAATTTTGGTTCTGTAATTTGAGGATTTGACTAAGTTACATTAGGAACTGGACTAAGTAACTTTCATGAACATTGTAGCCCTGTGTCTTAGCTTCGAAACGGCATAGGTTACGCCTCAATCCGATAAGCGTAGCATCAGATATGTTATTTCCGCATCCACACGTCGAATCTGTCTTTTACTAGATTGTATTTCTGCACTTGTGATTATTGTGATTCTTATTCTTATGATGTTGTGAGCCTATGGAATGGCTTTTGACTTGAATTATGATATGTGTGACTTTGGGTTGTGGCTGAGGAAAAATAATGAAGCCTAAATGGCTGGAAAATTAGGTAAACACAAAGGGCATGCTGCCCAAATTTACGCTCGAAGACTAGAGAACTACTTGCAACTTGAGTAAGGGTTAAGAGTGATTACTGCTTGAACCATCTAGGGTACTTGGGTCTTCTTGTTTCGAGGTATATAAGTAAGGACTTGGCCAAATTTGTACCCTTGGAAAATGAAATAATGATTGCTCGAAGTACGTTTTCCTTGTACTCTCGACTCGCATGACAATTTCAAGTATAAATGTTACAAAGCTTTATCGTTTAAAAAGCGAGCAAGTGTTTCATGACTACTGTCCGAGTGAATTTCAATTTCTTGATTCTTATTGAATGAAACGTCTAAGTTTCGAACTCTAGTCATGTTTCAAAGTTCTCAAACTGAGTTTTATCGCAGATTTGGACTCCGAACTCGGAGTATAACCTGAAAGTGACCAGTAAAAGCACTATATCTTTTGGTGAGTGCTTTCAAATACTGAATTGAACTTGATACTTGTACTTGATACGTGCCAATATGATTACATGTTATATACGTGAATTGTTAGGGCAAGAGTGTACTTTATCGCACTTGCCCTTACATGATATACACTTGTTTATTGTTGCAATTGACTTGACATACTTGTTATGATGCGCGCACTTCTTGGAATTCCAGAAACCCTGTGGCTAGTTAATCGAGTCGAGCCGGCAAGGGCCTGGTCGATTAGTTAACAAACCCTGGGTCACTAGTAAAGTGGAGTGGAGTGTTACCTCCTCGGCAAATCGGTATACTCGAGTATTACCACCCGTGTTTATTGAGGATTTTGGGCCCAGTAGGGGGTATGAATGGTGGATGGAGAGTAGTGTAAGTGGTGTTCTACTAGATTGGTTCCTTTACTTGAAAGTTGACGGAGTGTCAACTACTACGTGATCAAGCTCCTGATGATGAATGGAAGTTGGCTCCTGAGAGCCATCCGTATCCTTATGCTTTGGAATGATTATTGTTTATTGGATTATCGTTTCTTCTGAAAACTTTTACACTCGCTCATTTTGAGATTGCTACTTGAAGTTTTATTGCTCACTTTTATGAACTCTTCATGCTCGTTACTTTGCTATATCGAAAACTTGTACTTATAAATAATGGTCAATTTGCTATTTGGAACCTCACTGGGCTTTTAGCTCATACCACGTTATTTGTTCTCCTTACAGGGGGTACGAGTGACGCGAGAGACTTGTAAAAGACTAGTGTAGTCTTTTGTTTTTGATTTTCGACTTTTGGTCTTGTACTCGCGCTATTCCTCGATTGGAACATGTTGTACTTAGATTGTATACGTTTTGAACTAGTTTGGTGTATTGAGACTTTGTACCTCGATTCCTATCAATGTAAATTATAAGTTTGAATTGTGAATGTTATTTATGGTTCATGGATGTGTGTACATGACTCGATTGAGATAGTGAGTGAGTCCTGGCGAGAGCTGGGCAGGCGGTCCGCCGAACCCTTTGGTACGCCTTAGGGGGAGGTGGGGTCGTCACAGTTCCAACTTGCTTTGAGTCCTCCATGCCAAACCTTTTCAGCAATTCCTTGGTATATTTTGCTTGATTTATAAAAATTCCCTCAAGAGCTTGATGTATTTGAAGTCCAAGGAAGAAATTTAATTCTCCCATCAGACTCATTTCAAATTCACTTTGCATAGTGGTGGAAAAATCCTTCTCGGATGGATCACCAATTATAAGTTCTTTTGGATGATTTTGGCTGAATTTCCAAGCCTTGGGAAGATCTTTGAATGGATCATCATTTTTGTCCTCATCTTCCCTTTCTTGATCTTCATGAGCATCATTCTCCATTTCCTTTGCTTCTGGTTCAGAATTTCCTCCATCTCCAATTTTTAGCTTTTCCATTCCTTCACGAACACCTAAATCATCATCTTCACACGAACTTTTGGAATTATCATGATTAGTTTCATCAAATGTTATGTGTATGGCTTCCTCTATCACAAGAGTTCTTCTATTAAAGACTCTATATCCTCTTTTGTTCTCACAATATCCCAAAAATATTCCTTCATCAGATTTTTTCTCAAACTTACCAAGATGTTCCTTTAAATTTAAAATAAAACATTTACAACCAAAGACTTTGAAATATCCAACCGTAGGTTTCTTATCAAAAATCAGTTCATAAGATGTTTTATTCAAAATGGGTCTCAAAAGGATTCTATTCATCACATAACATGCAGTGTTTACCGCTTCAGCCCAAAGGTATTTTGGCAAACTACATTCACTTAACATAGTTCTAGCAGCCTCTTGTAGTGTCCTATTTTTCCTTTCTACAACACCATTTTGTTGTGGAGTTCTTGCAATTGAAAACTCATGTGTTATGCCATTATGATCAAAAAATTCTGGAAAACCACAATACTTGAATTCCGTTCCATTATCACTTCTAATCCTAACAATTTTCAAACCAAGCAGATTTTGCACTTTAGCAAACAATGAAGTGAAATTCTTGAAGGCATCATCCTTATGAGCAAGAAATATCACCCAAGTAAATGTAGAATAATCATCCACAATCACAAAGCAGTATTTCTTACCTCCCAAGCTAGTGATTTGAGTAGGACCAAATAAGTCAAGATGCAAGAGTTCTAAAGGTTTAGAAGTTGATACACACTTCTTTGGTTTAAAAGAAACTTTTGTTTGCTTTCCAAATTGGCATGCATCACAGATTTTATCCTTTTCAAAATTGATTTTTGGCAAGCCTCTAACCAGCTCCTTTTTTGAAATTTCCTTTAGTAAATCCATGTTAAAATGACAAAGTCTCTTATGCCACAACCAAGGATCTTCATTTGAAGCTTTAAGACATTTGAAGTTAGATGAATCAATTTTATCAAGAACCACAATATATATGTCGTTAAACCTCTTACCTTTGAACACAACATTATATTTGGAATCAAGCACAATGCATTCATGCTTTTTAAATAACACATTCAAGTCTTTATCACACAATTGACTAACACTAAGCAAGTTATAACCTAAGTTACCAACTAAGAGCACATTATGAACAAAAGTTTCACCATCCTTACCAACATCACCTATTCCAATTTTCTTAGCTTTCACATCATCTCCAAACGTCACCTTTCCACTTAACTTTGATTTTAGTTTTATGAACAGAGAGGGATCACCAGTCATATGCCTTGAGCAGCCACTATCAATAAACCATTTGGACTTGTTTGAGCCTTTTTTCTGAAAAGAGAAAGTGTTTGGTACCCTTTTTAATTTTTGGGTCCACAATAGTTAGCATTGTGTCTAACTAACCACATGCATCTCATCCCTTTGTTCAGATTTCTTTTCACATAGCAATCTCCTTTCAAATGCCCTTTTTGACAACAAAAACCACACATAATGGAAGAGTCCTTAACATGTAATGGTTTGACATATCTCAATCCACTTCTTCTATATGTTGTGAAACCATGTGCATTTTTGTAATGTGCTTGTGACGGCCCGAAAAAAAAAATGAGTTTGAGAACCCAGAAATTTTCTAAATTTCTAGGGTTTATTTTTTTTAATCGCCCGCCTTTTCTACATTTTCTTGATTAGAAAAAATTCCTCACATAAAGTTTATGAGCAAAGATAGTTTTAAAATGATTTTTCCAGTATCGGTTAGTTTTTGAGAAATTAAGAGCGTATTTTGAACGTGGGACCCGCAAGTGCGGTAAATGCATTATATTTTTGACAACTTGTAGGAATTTTGTATTGAGTGATATTATTTTACAAGGTGTTAAGATATTTGTCTTGGAGAGACAAGAAGATAATCTCAAGCTTAAAGTGTAACGACCCCACCTCCCCCTAAGGCGTACCAGAGGGTTCGGCGGGCCGCCTGCCCAACTCTCGCCGGGACTCAGTCGTTCTTTAATGAAATCCAGAACAAATCACAAGAATAAATAGGGTCGCAATCCAAACTTAAAGTGGAACTTATATACATTGCTATCTCAAAAGGAAGTACAACCATCAAATGTACAAAGGTTCTCACTTCACCATACAACTAGCCCGTGCCAAGCACTAGGGCGAGAACCATTACAAAAGAAACAAAAGACCTAGACTAGGCTAGTCTATGCTCTCATCCTGCTCGCCGTCCCCTGTTAAGGAAAACAAAACTAAAGGGGTGAGCTAAAAGCTAAGTGAGGTTCCAAACAGATAATCAAACAATCAATTCAATACATTACACATGGAGTATCAATAATTCAAGAAACATTTACAATGGAAAGCAATAGTAACATTCATTAAAAGGATACGGCTCACAAGGAGCAATTCGTTCATTCGTTCTCCTGACATTTCCCCTTATTCCTCCAATCATTTGAAAATGCATTTTTTGTTTATCAATAAACCCTCGTTCGTTCGTTCGTTCGTTCAATCATTCATTCACCCCCGTCCTGGCCGTTGGCCAGTCTCCACCAACCTACAGGGTAATACTCGAGTATACCAAACGTTCACCCAAGTCCCTAATCGCCCGACCGAGTCCGCTTCTGGCTCGAGACGACCGGTAACAAGGGGCAATGGCCAGTTCAGCCCAAAAGGCTTACATTCATGCGCAAGTAACATTTCAATCATTAAATCCTTGAAAATTGCACAGTTATTTAGGTCGAGTACGATAAAGTACACACTCGCCTAGAAAGCTCGTTTTGGAAATCATTAAAAGCAATTAACACATTAGCAAATGATAACAACAAGCCATAAAGTCAAATAAGGAACACTCACCTAGATATGCAAAATAACGTGCAAAATATCCTTCCGGATATTACCCTTAGTCACCAATGAAACCTAAGGTTGAACAAGAGAACATATTACAGTTTGTCGAGCAAAACATTTAAGGGAAACAAAGAAACCCGACTAATTAGGAGTAAAACGTGTAAAGATTACTTTCAAGTAAGAAGAGGGTTTTTTGAACCCCAGGATGAACAATCATGTTTTAAAATGGAAAACCGGTCATGGTATTGGCCAAACAAAAGTATACAAGTTCAAATAGAAACCTAGCCCTCGAGCGAAAATTTGGGCAGCACACCCTTCGTGTTTACCTAATTTTCCAGCCATTTTGGCTTCATTATTTTTCCTCAACCACAACCCAACATCACACATAAGCAATTCAAGTCAAGAGCCGTTCCATAGGCTCACAATATCATAAGAATAAGAAATACAGTAATAACAAGTGCAGAAATTCAATTTAGCAAAAGACAGATTTGACGTATGAAAGCGGAAATAACTTATCCGAGGCTACGCTTATCAGATTAAGACGTAACCTATGCCGTTTCGAAGCTAAGACTCAGGGTACAATGTTCATGAAGGTCACTTAGTCCAGTTTCTAATGTAACTTGGTCAAATTCTCGAATTACTAAACCAGAAACCAATTCGTCGGCTGTTTAAACGCAGAACACGGTAATGGACATAACTCAGAGTACACAAGTCCGAATCAGGTGTTCTTAGAGGCAATTGAAATCTGATTCAGAATGCTACAACTTTTATGTTTTACCAAAACACTAAATCAGAATGTATCCTAGTCAAAAAACGTGATAAACTGGACTTAACTGATCACACGGACTGCTTGGGAAATACTTAAAATAGTAAGGGTATTTTGGACTTTTCACGTCCTACGTTGCTCCGATTGAGCTGAAATTTTATAGGCACCTATAAAATACCATTCTCTACAACTTTCCTTCTTTGACCTAAGGCCAAATCGACTCTAACATACAGATATAAATTCGGACAGAAAGTTGGGGAAATTTTCCAGATTCTGAAATTTTGAGTTTCTAGTGCAACTTTCCTTAATTTCTTGGTCTAATCCCTACCACAACACCTTATAACACTTCAATTGCAACATATAAGCATCATACAACAAATTGGGTAGAATTTCCCCAAACCCTAGTTCATGAAATAAAAAGGGGAAAACCTCCAAGAATCATCACAACATCTTGTTTATCTTGTAATCAAGCTACAACATGATCTAAATAACATCTTAAACCCAAATTTAAAGGAACAAGGGTCATGATAAAATTTTTACCTCAAAGACAAGACTTGGAAGAGATATACTTCACCCCCTTTGAAATTTCTTAGTTCCTCAAGCTTCCCAACTCACAACCCTCACTTTAATCGGTTTAGAATTGGAATTCCTCACTTAGTTGTAGCAAATCAAGAAGATGGAATGTTTTTTTTCTTGCTCTCACTTTCTCACACTCTTTGGTTCGGCCAGCAACAGAAATATGGAGAGGAAAGGTGAAAAAATTGGTTAAGTAAGATGCCAAAGTGTCTTGGTCAAGATGCTCTTAGGTGGCGACACTTGTCGCCACCACCACCTTTCTTTTTTTTTTTCTCTTTCTTTTCCTTCTTTTCTAGCCACTAGTTTTGGTCAGCCTTAGCTGTAATATAAGAAGATATTTTGCTCAAGTATCAATGAACTTGTAGGGTAAGAAAGTGGTGGTCAAGTGGTGCGTTCAATCGGTAGTGCGCGGGACCCGCCGGTTCGCGCCGTTTTTCTTAAAAACTCACGTACTAGGGTTTTTACTTCCCATTCACTAACCTTATATCATTGCCACTAGTCACATATTATTTCTCACTTAAAAGTCACTTTTAATCCCCAAATTAATTCTTACTCTATACCGAAAATTCATCCGGCGGAAAATTGTGAAAACCCTAATTTCGCTCCAAACTTGAAACCGAAGCGTAAAACCCTATTTTCTAGGTTTATCTACACTTAATGTGAAATATTTGGGTAGTGGCCTTTGATAAATACTAATTTTCAAATAAAAGGGTATTTTTGAGGAAAAATACAAGGAATTTGCGTGTCCTCACATAAAGGGTGACAAGTGTCACCTTGTTATTGAAGGTTGGACTTTGACATTTGACCATCTTACTACCTTTACCAAATAAGTACCAAATTGATCCAAAATTACCTTCATTCTTCATCATCTTGGCTGAGCTTCACAAGGAGAAAAGAAAGGAAAGCTTTCATCTTACTTCTTCATTTCTTGCTCCAATCAAATAATTTAACCGATTAAACTTGGATTTCCTCCGTAAAACCTCTTAGTTTAGTGGTATTAAGGTTGGTTGTGAAGTGGTTTGGAAGACCAAGGTGCTAAGTGTGAGAACCCGTAAAACCCTAATTATTTTCCTAGGGTTTATTTCCCCTTAATTGCATGTTTTCTGCATTTTCTGGCTTAGAAATATTTTCTCAGTGGATTTTATGAGCAATTATAGTTTTAAGATGATTTTTCTAGCATTGGTGAATTTTTAGAAAATTAAGAATATATATTGGATGTGGGACCCACTAGTGCGAAAAGTTCGGAAAAATTCGGCCAATAAGGTTAAGTTTCGGATACTGTGTAAGATTTATCGGGTGTTAAGAGATAAGTAGTGTGTGTGAAGTGATTGATGTGAGAGAGAAAAGAATGATAAGGATGCATTTAATAGAGTGACACATGTCACCTTCTTATTGGATGCCTTTTAAGAAACACTATTCATTGTCTTGACTTTTTTGACCAAAGGTTAAATATCCAAAAATTGCACAAAATTCACCATTTTTCTCTCCTTGTTGGCCGGCCACCTTGAGCAAGAAAGGAAGGAGATTTCTTCAATTTTCAAGCTTCTACTTGGTGCAAATCAACCAAAAACATTTGCTGCCATCCATTTTACTCCATAAAATTCTTCCTTCTAGTGCTAGCAAGTTGTTTGGTGAACTTTGTTTGAAGGACTAAGGTGCTCCACATCTTCCTCTCTCTTGGTTCTTGGTAAGTGAAGTTTGAAACACCCTACTACCTCTAATGATGCTTATTTTGTGCTTAATGGGGGCATGAGAGAAGGAATATATGATTTGTTTCTTGATTTGGTTTGTTTTGGTGAAGTTTTCCATTTTATGATGATTTTTCTGGTTTAATTGGATTATGATGGTGTGGTTGTTTGTGATGATTGGCAATGGACTCTAATGGCTCTAGTGGATGTGAAATGTGGATAAATGCAATCAATTTTGGATTTGGTGTGAAAATTGAAAAGCTAGGGTTCTTAAATCCCCAATTCTGTCCGGTTTTAGATCACTGGGTTAGAGGCCGAATTAGACTTTCCTCAAAACATGAAAGTTGTAGGTATTGATGTGTTTGAGGTGCCTGTAAAATTTCAGGTCATTTGGATTAATGTAGAATGAGTTATGACGAAATTACTGTAGCTGTTCTGCTTTGGACAGAATGTGAAAACTGCGATAGTAATTGGCTATTTTGACTGGAATTGGTTTGGATTTTGGAGTTGGTGTCTTCTGATGAAATGTATCTGGATGACTTAGCTAACTTATGCCTTTGGAATTTCGGCATTTGGACTTGTATGGACTGAGATATACCGATTACAGTTTTATGTGTTTTGCAAACCTGTTTTGGTAATTCTGGTATAGTATTTGGCATTTTCGACCTAGTCAAGCTAGGAAATGGATTGAGCGACCTTCTACATTGTTGTAGCCCTGTTTCATAGCTTCGAAACGGTGGGTCTTACACCCCCATCCGATAATCGTAGAGAATTTGACGCCATTACCGCATAATAAGGGCAAAACAGTTTTCTATTTGGGGCCAAGACTAAGGCCATTTTCTAATTTCTGGTTTGCTATTATGCTCATTTATGCATACGAAACCCTTTTGGGGTTGTGTTTAGCATTGCTATATGGCTCGGTATCGAGTCTCATTGTATGTGTTACATGTTCTAGGGCTTGAAGGTAGTGCACGACGGCTTGGTGATCGTGGTACATGAAATACCACTTTCTCACTTGGTGAGTATACCACTCACTAAATTGTTACTATGTGGCTTGGTTAAATGTTATGTGATGCCTTGATGGCTTACTTGGATATTGAAATTGATTAAGGTGAGGGTGTACTTGACCGCCCTCACCTCTTTTGATATTGTCACTGAATGGCTACCGTTTTATTGCATTACTGAACTTGATATATTGGTTGGTGAATTCCATTTCATGGAAACTGAATTGATGTCGTTTGGACGATGTCCAACGGCCTTACTGCATTACTGAGCTCAACCCCGTTTGGTAGTCAATTGGATCGAGCCGGCGAGGGCTTGGTCGTGAAGATTGAATTGCCACGGGGACTGTACTGGGGAACCTTGTGGTAATGAGACCCTTGGTTCCGGTAAACTCGAGTATTACCAAAACTACTGAAATGGAGTGCGGGCCCGGTTGGGGTATGTTGGGTGGAAGGAAGTGGAAGTAAAGGGTGGTGTACGGTTTGGTACTTTTAACATTGACGGAGAGTCAATGGGGTTGGATCAAGATTACAAGCGTGGAATTGGGCTCTTGAGAGCCGACCGTATCCTTTTACCGTTTTGCTTCATTGCTTATTTGTGCACTTTAAATGAAAGTTCATTCTTATATGACTTTGATTGCTTATTGGGTGGTATACCACTGGGCATTAGCTCATTCCGTGTTATTTGTTTTCCTTACAGGCAAATGAACACTTTTGGGAAAGGTTATGATAGTTGAATGCAAGTTGAGCTCATGTATATGTATTTTTGAATAGCTCCTTGAGGGTGAAAACCCTAAGTACTTTGATTCCACCAATGTTTGGTGTGTAATTGGCTACTTGGATATGTATGAACTAAATGGATACTTTGGTAGGCCGTTTGGCTTGTAAAGGTTGGTTTTCAATGTATATATCTGATTGGTAAATGTTTGGATTGATTTCGGAGTGACACGACTTTCAAACGAAAAAGGAAAAAATTTTGCCGAAGATGAACAGTGGCGAATCCGGGCAGGAATCCGGCCAGAAACTGGCCGGATTGCAGGCCGGATTGCCTGGGAAAAAATGAAATCCAGCCAGACAATCCGGCCGGAATCTTGGCCGGATTGCCGGCCGGATTCAGTGGGAAGTTTGAAAAAAATTGAGGGCTCTCGGCCTTGTATCCGGCCGGAAATCCGGCCAGATTCTGGCCGGATTCTGACGTGGCCTGCACTATTCATCTTCGGCGCGAATTTTCTTTTTTTTGAATTTGTGTTTTTGACTTGTTTGCGCGCATTGTTATGTTCCGGGACGTAATAGACCGACGTAAACTGTACCGTTAATCCTGGCGAGAGCTGGGCAGGCAGTCCGCTAACCCCTTTGGTTCGCCTTAGGGGAAGGTGGGGCTGTCACAGGTGGTATCAGAGCCTAGGTTTGAACTACCCTGGGTGTGAGAGAAGTGCTCGACTTGAGAATGCTATTGTTAATACCTATTACGGTTATTCATATTATTTCTTCCTTTGTTATAGGATGGATGCGAGCGGTGACCCGAGTGACCGCCCGGTAGGCGATCGTCCTCGTAGCACGCTGCCGACAATTAAGTATCAACTGAGGCAGAAGGGGGCCGTGGTGCGTTGGAGCCCGGCCAGCCGCGTTCGACAGTGTGAGTGTCGTAGCAATTATGCCTACCCAAATGCACTAGTTTTGTCGGTGGCAAAGGAACGCGAGGAGTTTGCTAAGGAAAATACTAAGCATGAAGCTGCGGTTTCTACATTGGAGGCTGAGGTGGCTCAGGCGAAGATGACCAATGACAAGCAAGCCGCACGTATCATGGAGCTAGAGTATGACGTGAATGAGGCGGAGGACCGAGTTAATGACCTATGTGATCAACTGAGGGATGGTCGCGAGCGTGAGGTCAAGCGAGCTCGCAAGGTCAGGGGTCGTGCTGAGGCGATCCTTAACCTATGCGACGACGGACTCGAGGAATCTAGCGATGAGGCCTCGTATGCTGGGGCCGAGGCTGGGGAGGAGTCTACCCCATCGCCTGGGTCGCAGACCCCGGCAACTGATTAGGCCATGATATCTAGGCATCTTTTGGATAGTGGTGGTTCTTGAATGTACATAGGGAGAGGGATAGAGCCTTAGCTAACCGTTTTGGATGTAGAGTTAGCTACTTGTAAATCTCTTTTGATAGGCCTATCCTCAGTTGGATCTTTTGTGTACGTACGTGCTTTGGCCGTACTTGACTGACTGATTGTATATATATGTTTGGCTTGTATATATGTGTGCTTGTGACCCTGTGTGAAACGTATCAATATGTGTTATGTGAAAGTTTATGTGTTACTTACCTGCTTTATTACTGCTTTGGTTTAGTACTTTTGCCTAGACCGAGTGAACTTATGGAAGGAACACGAAGTGGTCGGGAACGCGGGCGCGGTAGGCAACCCGTACCGGTTAGGGAAACGGGGGAAGCCTCTACTGGACCAAATCCTGAACCCCAGATAGACCCCAACGTTCAAATAGCTGCTGCTATGCAGCAAATGACCAACCTACTCGCACAAGTAGTGCAACGACAGGGCTAGAACCCAAACCCTAACCCCGGAAATCCTGGTAACCACGTTGAGAGCGAGGATAGAGCTCTCGAACGTTTTCAAAAGTTTTCCCCGCCAAAGTTTATTGGGGGACCCGACCCTGATGTGGCTGAAAAATGGCTTGAGAAAATGGTTGATATATTCGCGGCCCTACACTACCCGGACGAACAGCAGGTCACTTTTGCCGTGTTCCAACTCGAGGGGGCTGCCCGTTCCTGGTGGAACGTAATTAGGCAGAAATGGGAACGGGAGCAGACACAGAGGACTTGGGTGAACTTCATCCGAGAATTTAATGCTAAGTTTTTCCCTCCTCTAGTCCAGGAGAGGAAGGAGGACGAGTTTATCCGGCTCCGGCAAGGGGCTCAGATTGTGGCGGAGTACGAGAGTCAGTTTACCCGCCTGTCCAAATTCGCGCCTGAATTAATCATGACCGAGCAACGACGCGTGAGGCACTTTATTCAGGGCTTGAACGTTGAGATCCAGAAAGAACTCGCGGCGGCTCAAATCACCACGTTTAGCGAGGCAATGGAAAAAGCCCAACGGGTAGAGAGTGCACGGCTGCAGGTCCGAAACTTCCAGGCTAAAAAGCGTGGTTTTCCTGGGAGTACGTCTGGACAAGGTGAGAAGAGCACTCCTTCCAAGTTTGGACGAGGAACTGGGGGTGGTCGTCATTCTGGGCCAGGTAGAGGGACTCCGTTCAGGAGTGGTCAAGCTGGGCGAGGACCGAGGGGAAACGCTCAGGGTGGCTCGGCTTCGGCACCTCGTGGGCCCTGTGGGCACTGTGGAAAGCTGAACCACACCGAGGACAATTGTTGGAGGAAACTGGGGAAATGCCTGAGGTGTGGAAGTGCGGACCATCAACTGGCTATATGTCCGGTCCTGAAACAAGACGGAAAGGGGGGCCAACTACCGTCGAGGACCAATACTGGATCGGCCAAGGGAGACGGATCCAAACCAAAAGTTCCGGCTAGGGTATATTCCTTAGAGCCCCACCAGATCCCAGAGTCTTCCGAGGTCGTAGAAGGTACGATCCCTATCTTCCACCGCTTTGCCAAAGTTTTAATTGATCCTGGTGCCACTCATTCGTTTGTTAACCCTGATTTCATGTGTGGCATCGATATAAAACCTGCTAGTTTACCATATGACTTAGAGGTTAGTACACCTACGGGGAATCAACGTTTGGTGACTAGTTTGGTTTATAGGGATTGCGATGTATGGGTAGGTGAAAGGAGATTTCTAGGAGACCTGATTAGCTTGTCCATTAAGGGGTATGACGTGATTTTGGGTATGGACTGGTTAGCCAAATATAACGCCCAACTGGACTGTAAAACGAAAATAGTTGAATTTCGCATTCCTGGCGAGGCAACCTTAAGGTTAGATATAAGGGGTAGGTTAGCCTCATCTGCTCTCATTTCGGGCATTCGAGCTAGGAAACTGATAAGTAGAGGGGCGCAAGGATATTTGGCCTTTCTAATTAATACCCCTACTGATAAGTTAAAAGTGGAAGACATGGCCGTAGTGAGGGAATTTCCGGATGTGTTTCCTGATGAGTTAGTGGCTTTACCTCCGGAAAGAGAGATAGAATTTCGAATAGATCTTTTACCTGGAACTGCACCTATCTCGAAAACCCCTTACCGAATGGCGCCTGCAGAACTTAAGGAGCTTAAGTTGCAATTGCAAGACCTTTTGGAGCGGGGATTCATTCACGAGAGTGAGTCTCCTTGGGGAGCTCCGGTCCTATTTGTGAAGAAAAAGGATGGAACGTTGAGGATGTGCATTGATTACCGGGGGCTGAACAACGTGACCATCAAGAATAAGTATCCACTGCCCCACATCGATGAGTTGTTTGACCAGCTGCAGGGAGCAGTGGTCTTCTCGAAGTTGGACCTCCGACAGGGATACTATCAGTTATTGATAAAAAAGGAGGACATTCCAAAAACTGCTTTCAACTCGAGATACGGGCATTACGAGTTCGCCGTTATGCCCTTTGGACTGACCAATGCTCCCGCCGCCTTCATGGACCTAATGCATAGGGTTTTTAAACCCTATCTAGACCGATTTGTCGTGGTGTTCATTGACGACATTTTGGTCTACTCTAAGTCACGCGGGGAGCATGAGGAGCATTTGAGAGTGGTATTGCAGACGTTACGGGAACATCAGCTGTATGCCAAGTTTAGCAAATGCGAGTTCTGGTTGGAGAAAGTGGCATTTCTAGGGCACGTGATCTCTCATGAAGGTATTTCGGTGGACCCGGCGAAGGTTGAGGCCGTGACAAATTGGAAGAGGCCAGAAACCCCCACGGAAATTCGTAGCTTTCTAGGGCTAGCTGGGTACTACCGAAGGTTCATTAAGGATTTTTCCAAACTGGCAGGACCTCTAACTGACTTGACAAAGAAACATGGCCAGTTTATCTGGAACGGCCGATGCGAAACGAATTTTCAGGAATTAAAGAAAAGATTGACCATGGCTCCGGTACTGGTCTTGCCAAATGGAGTGGACGGGTTTGCAGTATATGCGGACGCGTCGCGAGAGGGATTGGGATGTGTTTTGATGCAGAACCAGAATGTGATTGCTTTTGCCTCTAGGAAATTGAAGCTTCACGAGCAGAACTACCCGACTCACGACCTAGAATTAGCCGCGGTTGTGTTTGCTTTGAAAAAGTGGAGGCACTACCTATATGGGGTGACCTTTGAAGTGTTTTCGGATCACAAGAGTCTTAGATATCTTTTCTCCCAGAAAGAATTAAATATGAGACAACGGCGATGGATGGAATTCCTGGAGGATTACGACTGCACGATCAATTACCATCCGGGAAAGGCAAATGTGGTAGCAGATGCCTTGAGTCGTAAAGTGCAAGTGGCAGGGCTAATGATTAAGGAGTGGGATTTACTAGAATCCGTGTGCGAGTGGAAACCCTGTCTTGGGAGTCATAAGGTAATATTTAGCAATGTAAGGGTGACCTCCACTCTACTGGAATGTATAAAAGAGGCGCAAGGCGAGGATTTGATGGTACGGAAGTGGAGAGAGAAATTTGAAAAGGAAGAAACTACGGACTTTAATTTGAGTCCCGAGGGTATTTTGAAGTATCGGAACCGAATCGTAGTACCAAAGGATGAATCGTTGAAAGCAGAAATTCTGGAGGAAGCTCATCGGTCCAAGTATACAATCCATCCGGGTAGCAGCAAAATGTATCAAGACCTGAAAGGGACCTATTGGTGGGATAATATGAAGAGGGAAATAGCTCAATACGTGCAGAAATGTCTTATTTGCCAGCAAGTGAAGGCAGAGCATCAAAAGCCATCGGGTCTGTTACAACCCTTGGAGATACCTGAGTGGAAGTGGGAGAACATCACCATGGACTTTGTATCAGGTTTACCGAGGACGCAAAGAGGATACGATGCCGTGTGGGTGATCGTTGATCGCTTAACCAAGTCGGCCCATTTCTTGCCGGTGAACATGAAGTACTCAATGGATAAATTGGCTCGACTGTACATGGATGAGGTTGTAAGACTACACGGTGTGCCGGTGAGCATTGTCTCTGATCGGGATC